>NC_057808.1:191538204-191705223 GCF_018294505.1 Triticum aestivum | reverse complement strand
CTGCTAGTTATGTTATATTACATTGAGATCGTAAGAAACATCTTCCAGAGAGAATAGTTTCGTTAAGGGTTCCTTTCCCTGGGTGTGCATGTATTAATGTACATGTCCGAATTGTGATGGAAAAATCACAATGTATGTAACTTCTGGGGGTTCGCAATGGAGTAAATGTAAAAACATCTTTAATTCGCCAACGGAATATTACCTTAAGAACGCTAGCTTTCGGCTTCACCCAGTCTGAGGTACACATCCGGATGACCCGGCAGTAACAATCGCAGAGGTGCTCCCTTTATGCCCTAGCCGAACTAACGGGAACGTAGGGCATAAGCATAGGAGCCAGGCAACCTAGCTTGGCCAAAACTTAAGTCATATCGATGCATATAATGGCGAAGAAAAGGTACATATGGAAAAACTCATATGTGAAGAGCTTGATGCTCGAGGAATAATAGTAAAAAGCTTCTGTCCAAGAAGCCCCCAGGTATAATGGACATACATATTTAAAGATGTATGTGTCAGGGTGTGCGGTCTAGCCGTACCAAAGCTTTAAAGCGAGAGAGAAAAAATAATGGAAACTACAGGGGAGAAGGAGACGAACAAGGAGTTCGGCGCTAGGCATAGAATCTTCAGAGTCTGGCTGCGTTCCAGTGGTTCGGCTCGAGGCGATTGTCTAATGCATCACAAAGACGGTACGCTCCTCCGGTGAGAACTTCGTCAATTATGAAGGGACCCTCCCATTTGGGCTTGAGTTTGTCCTTTTTCTTCTCCGGCAGGCGTAGAACGAGTTCGCCAACGTTGTAAGTCTTGGCCCGTACTTCTCTGCTTTGATACCTTCGAGCCTGCTGTTGGTAAAATGCTAAACGGGCTTTTGCGACATCGCGCTCCTCCTCCAGGGCATCTAGGCTGTGTTGCCGATCAAGCTCGGCTTCTCTCTCTTCGTACATACGCACTAGAGGTGAGTCGTGAATAATATCATAGGGCAACACGGCCTCTGCGCCATACACCATGAAGAAAGGTGTGTATCCGGTAGTACGGTTGGGCGTGGTCCGCAGCCCCTAGAGTACAGAGTCGAGCTCCTCAACCCAGTGCTTGTCTGATTCTTTCAAAGACCGCACTAGTCTGGGCTTGATGCCACACATAATAAGACCATTGGCTCGTTCGACTTGACCGTTGGTTTGCGGGTGGTAGACGGAGGCGTAATCGAGTTTAATGCCCAGATTAGTACACCAGGTTTTTACCTCGTCGGCTATGAAATTAGAGCCGTTGTCGGTGATGATGCTGTGTGGGACACCATAACGGTGCACAACACCGGATATGAAGTCTATCACCGGGCCGGACTCAGCCGTTTTGACCAGTTTAGCCTCTATCCACTTAGTGAATTTGTCCACCATAACGAGCAGATATTTTTTCTTATGGCTCCCCCCTTTAAGGGGTCCAACCATATCCAGTCCCCAGACCGCGAAAGGCCAAGTGATGGGGATAGTCTGTAAGACAGTTGGGGGCATGTGGCTTTGGTTGGCAAAGAGTTGACATCCGACGCAGTGTTGGACAAGGTCCTACGCGTCTGCTCGGGTTGTCGGCCAATAAAACCCTATACGGAAGGCCTTGCTAACAAGTGCCCAGGCTACGGCGTGGTGTCTGCCTAGACCAGCTTGAATTTCCGCTAAAATTTGCCGCCCCTCTTCCTCGGAGATACATCTTTGAAGTACTCCGGTAGTACTTTTCTTGTAGAGCTCTCCATCGTGAACCTTGTAGGCCTTCGAGCGCCGGACAATGCGGCGAGCCTCAATCTGGTCTTCGGGAAGCTCCTTCCTATTAATGTAGGCCAAGAAGGGTTCGGTCCATGGGGCAATGACTGCCATAATGAGATGGGCCGATGGTATAATTTCGGTGGCTGAGCCCCCGATGATATCGGTATGTTCAGAAACTAGGGTTGTGTTCGGATCTAGACTGTTGTTGCCGCCCTCCCCTTGCCACACCACGGATGGCTTGAAAAGCCTTTCCAGGAAGATGTTAGGTGGGACGGGGTCGCGCCTAGCGCCAATGCGAGCAAGGACATCGGCCGCCTGGTTACTTTCTCGGGCGACGTGATGAAATTCAAGCCCCTCAAACCGGGCCAACATTTTTAGGACGGCATTACGATAAGCTGCCATCTTTGGATCTTTGGCATCAAAGTCTCCGTTTATTTGAGATATTGCGAGGTTTGAATCCCCGCGCACCTCTAGGCGTTGTATGCCCATGGATATGGCCATCCGAAGACCATGCAATAGGGCCTCGTATTCGGCTGCGTTGTTGGAGTCTGTGAACAGTATTTGGAGTACATACTGGACGACGTCTCCAGTGGGGGATGTTAACACAACTCCCGCTCCTAGCCCCGCCAGCATTTTGGAGCCGTCAAAATACATAACCCAGTTGGAATATGCGCCATACTCTTTAGGGAGTTCGGCCTCTGTCCATTCGGCGGTGAAGTCAGCCAGCACTTGGGATTTGATGGCTCGACGTGGCTTGTATGTTATGTCAAATGGAAGTAGCTCTATGGCCCATTTGGCGATCCGTCCCATGGCATCACGGTTGTTTATTATGTCATTGAGTGGGACTTCAGAGGCCATCGTGATTGAGCACTCCTGGAAGTAGTGTCGTAGCTTTCAGGATGCCAAGAAGACCGCGTATGCTATTTTTGGTAATGCGGGTACCGGGATTTGCATGGTGTGAGGACAGTAGATACGTAGTATACTGGTTTTTGGAGCGGAAATTTGTGTCCATTCTCGTTCGACGACGAGCACGGCGCTCACCACCTGATGTGTTGCCGATATGTATAGCAACATGGGTTCGCCAGCATTTGGTGTGGCCAGGATTGGGTTGCTTGCTAGGAGGGCCTTTATTTCCTCCAGTTCGGCAGTCGCCACGTCTGTCCATTCGAAGTTATCGGTGCGCCGCAAGAGGCGATAGAGTGGTAGTGCCTTTTCTCCTAATCTGGAGATAAATCGACTTAATGCTGCCACGCAACCAGCTAGTTTTTGGACTTGTTTGAGGTCCATTGGCGTAGCCAACTATGACAGAGCTCGGATTTTGGCTGGATTTGCTTCGATTCCTCTATTGGAAACGATGAAGCCTAGCAGTTTTCCAGCAGGGACGCCGAAGACACACTTTTCCGGGTTGAGCTTAATGTCATACGCACAGAGGTTGTCGAATGTAAGACGTAAGTCGTCTATTAGTGTTTCGACGTGCCTAGTTTTGATGATGACGTCATCGATGTAAGCTTCTACCGTCTTGCCGATCAGCTTCTCCAGGCATGTTTGAATCATGTGTTGGTATGTGGCGCCAGCGTTCTTGAGCCCGAAGTGCATGGTGTTGAAGCATAATGGCCCATATGGGGTGATAAATGCTGTTGCAGCTTGATCAGACTCCTTCATTTTGATTTGATGGTATCCGGAATATGCATCGAGGAAACACAATGAGTCGTGTCCTGCGGTGGCGTCAATGATTTGATCAATGCAGGGGAGGGGGAAGGGATCCTTAGGGCAAGCCTTGTTGAGGTCTTTGAAATCGACACATAGGCGCCAGGATTTGTCCTTCTTTGGTACCATCACCAGGTTTGCTAGCTAGTCCGGATGTTTGATTTCTCTAACGAATTCGTCCTCGATAAGCTTGGCCAGCTCCTCCCCCATGGCTTGTCGCTTGGGTTCAGAAAAGCGCCGCAGTGCTTGCTTGATCGGTTTAAATCCCTTTAATATATTGAGGCTATGTTCGGCCAGCTTGCGTGGGATCCCTGGCATATCTGAAGGGTACCAGGCGAATATATCCCAGTTTTCGCGCAGGAATTCTCGTAGTGCAGCATCAACTGTTAGGTTCAGTTGCGCTCCAATAGATGCTATCTTCTTGGGGTCCGTTGGGTGGACCTGGAATTTGACTATTTCTTCTGCTGGTTTGAAGGAGGTGGATTTGGGGCGTTTGTCGAGGATCACATCGTCCCTGTCCACCGTTGAGCGTAGTGCGGTTAGTTCTTCGGCCGCGAGGGCTTCGGATAATGCCTCAAGGGCGAGGGATGCTATTTTGTTTTCAGCGCGGAGTGCTATGTCCGGATCACTGACGAGAGTGATTATACCGTTCGGTCTGGGCATTTTGAGCTTCATATACCCGTAATGAGGTATAGCTTGGAAGTGTGTGAAAGCATCCCTCCCCAACAGGGCGTGGTATCCACTGCTAAAAGGGGCCACTTGGAAAGTGATTTCTTCGGACCGATAATTCTCCGGCGTGCCGAATACCACGTCAAGTGTGATTTTTCCCGCGCATCGCGCCTCTCGACTGGGAATGATTCCTCGGAAGGTTGTGCTACTTTGTTTGATACGGCTCCTGTCTATTTCCATTTTGTGGTGTGTGTCCTCGTAAATGAGGTTTAGTCCGCTGCCACCGTCCATGAGGACCTTGGTAAGTCGAAACCCGTCCACGATGGGACTGAGGACTAATGCGGCTCGCACTCGGACTGTCCTGTACTTTGGCTCGTCACCGGCATTAAATGTTATAGCCATGTCGTTCCAAGGGTTTATTGCAGCTATTTGGAAGACTTCAGCGAGGTCACGAAGTGCTCTTTTGCACTTGTTGTTTGAAGTGAATGTCTCGAAGACCGTCAATACTCTTGTGTCGTCGTTTTCTGGAGGGTGCTGTTCTGGGGCGTCCTTGATGAGGATGTCCTCGCCGCTCTTGGCCACCTGCCGGAGTATCCAACAAGCACTAAGGCTGTGGGTTGCCACAGTATCTGGCGTCGTGTGTATTTTGCATGGGCCATCGAGCCATCCCTCCAGAACGGTGTCGTGCCATGTAATGGGTTTATGTTTCTTGACTGTTGGACTGGGCGTGCCATAGGGGTGCACCCTCTTTTCCTGTAAGAGGAGTTGAGTTGGGACCGATGGTTCCCAGCAAGCTGCCTGAGTTTTCCAGGCGCTTTCCATCGCGTTGTACTTCTGTACGATAGTTGCTAAGTCAGCGAACTTCAGTATGCGGCGACGATTGATGGTGTTGAGGACTCCTTCGTCCGCGCAATTGTTGCGGAACGCTGATATCGCGTCCTTGTCGCGGCAATCTTTTACCTTGTCTTTGACAAGGAGGAATCTGGCCAAAAAGTGGTGAACCGTTTCCTAAGACTGTTGTTTTATGCTCATGAGAGCGTCTATGTCCGGGTGGGTTGGTGGAATTAAATCCGAACCCTGACCAGACCGATTATCCGGAGTCGGAAGACCTTCCGGACTCGACAGTCTGGGCTTCGGAATATCTTCTGATTGCTTAGGACTGTCGTCCGATTCTATGTTTGAAGGGTTGGTCGCATCCTTTCGCTGGTAGGTATCCGGCTCTTCTGATCGGCGATCCGAACATAGTCCGTCTTCGATACAGAAGAAGACTCGCCATCCTGCTCCTCGACTACCGCTATCTAGTGGGTGACCGGTGGAGTTTTGATTTCTCCTTGATCGGTTTTAAGCCTAGCCCGATCATAATCTGTGGCGATTCCCAAAGGGCAATGCGATCTAGGAGTTCGTTCAAGGACGAAAACTCTGTTGGATCCATCTGCTTGGAGTGTTTGGAGTTGATGCGAAGGGGGTTTTCGATGGCCCGAGAGGTCATCGTCGGCTCAACGGCCGAATGGGCGATCATAGTAAAGTCGCCCAGCCAGAGGGTTTGGCCTGGGGCCAGAACTCCCCCGGAGGTGATGTTGTATTTAAGGACAAGGCGAGCCATCGAGCCTTTCGTCGACGTCACAGTGGAACTCTCAATGAAAGCACCAATGTCGGTGTCAAAACCGGCGGATCTCGGGTAGGGGTCCCGAACCGTGCGTCTAAGGTCGATGGTTGCAGGAGACGGGGAACACGATTTGATGCGGAGCATCCCTCGACTACACGCACCGACACTCCATCACCACCACAAGCACCAAGCAGGCCAATGACAAGAGCACGTGCACGCAACATCGAGAACGAGGTCACTTCCTTCCTCTCCGAGTTTTGTTCGGTTTCACATGAGAATGGGATTCTACCTCAAAGAGATACACTATGCATTCTTAGGTACATCGAAGATGATTGTGGGAAGGAGAAGACGGAGATGCGAGCATCCATGGAGCAAGAGAATGAAGGAGAGGCCAAGGAGAAGGACGGGAAGAAGCCCCTGGACACCCCGGGTGCCCGGACGGAAGGACCCCGGGTGCCCGGACTCGAAGACAAGGGAGGGCCGAACCCCCTGGACACCCCGGGTGCCCGGCCACCTCGGCCCCGGGTGCCCGGCCTCGGCCCGGGCAGCGCCCCAGCTGGCCCCGGGTGCCCGGCCCCAACACGGCCAGCCGGCCCCGTGTGCCCGGCCTCCACTTGGCCCGCACCCAGCCGACCCCGGGTGCCCGGTCCACACCGCCCAGGCCGCCCTCTGCCACCCCGGATGCCCGGGCCTTGGACCCCGGGTGCCCGGTCCTCCCTCCTCCGGTGTCCCTAACCGGTCCGGGTGCCCGGCCGGTTCCACCCCGGGTGCCCGGACCCTTTCCCCGTGGCTACGCATTTTAGGGACATTTTAGTCCTTTGTACCCCTCTTTCCCTAAGTTTCGTCCCTAGCCTTTATATACTCATCTCCTAGGTCATTTGTGGGCTAGCAAAGTATTTTTAGAACACCAAAGAGAGCTTTGCTCCTTGTATCCTCCTCCTCTTGGAGATCAAGACCCCTCTTTGGGAAAAATTTGGGATTATCAAGCCCTCCTCTTGAAGGAGATCAAGATCAAGACCTCACCTAGTGGGAAGAACTTACCTAGTGCTATTTTCCTTGAATTGTTCATGTAATCTTGTGGATCTCTTTTGTGCTACTCTAGTGGATGTGATATTGGGTTTGTTTGAGGGATTTGTGCCTTGTGTTCTTGAGTGTTCTTCCTCCTTTTCCCCCTCCAAGTGTGAAAAGATCCCCTCTAGGGTTTCACCCTACAACATCTTGGTATCATGAGCAAGGTTGATTCACATCTTGGAGTCCCATCGCCCCATTTGCTAGCTTGATTTTGGTGTTTTTCGTCCAAATTCGAAAATTCCCCACAAAAATAGCCCCAAAAATTTTTCTTGCAATTTGTTGGATCTTGTGAGATTTGGTTGTTTTGGTCCATGGATTTGATGTTTGGCAAGTGGATCTAGCCCCTCCCCAACAATCCCCACCCTTCCCACCACGAAATCCTCCGAATTTTGCATTCCCCCCAAATTTTCCGCCCAAAACCGACACCACCGGGTGCCCGCACCTCAACCCCCGGGCTGTTTGCCCCTGACCACCCCGGGCACCCGGACCTCCCACCCCCGGGTGCCCGCACCCCCCCGAATCAGCCCAACTACTCCACTAATTTGGCCATAACTTCCACCTCCCAAGTCCATTTTTTTGTGTTCTTTAGCTCGTTTGGAAGCTCTTGACACCCCCCATCCACATATATCATTACCACCACCATTAGCCTCCATCCAAAAATCAACACAAAAACACACCCACCTTCCGTATTTGACCGTTTTGAGTGCGATTTGCGTTTCCTAAGGTGTTTCGGCTACTTAGGAGCGTGTGACATCAACATCATCGCCTCGGAGTCATCTTCACCGCTAACCGTAAGAAAGGACGGTAACCTCGACGACACTTACCTTTGCTTTTGCATTGATAGCCCGAGCCTTTTGCGTTGCTTACCCATCGAGACTAGCGAGTTGAGAATTGCCGGGCCACGCTATTGTGCACCGTAGTGATCTTGTTATCATCTTTGTGCCATAAGTCTCTCCCGTGCATCTCTTACATACTTGTCTCATATCATACTTGGCTCAAGCATCAAGCATAGAGAAAAAAAACAAGCTTTTAAGCAAAAAGAGGAGACACAAAGAGCTTATAAGCAATAGCATTGAGCCATTTTGCATATCATCTTGGTCACCGCATACATAGCATAGTCGGGATTGAAGACGGCACGTTTCTCTTATAGGTTGGTGCACATGCGTATCTAGCCCATTTGAGCAATCGAGCTAGCGTCTCTCTAGCCTTCGCACAACAAGAGCATTTTCCGTGGTCACACATTTTGAGCTCACCCCTTGGTTGTGCGGATCCCATCTATCTTCCGTGTGTGTGTGTTCCTAGTGATACTCTTGGCTTTGATCTATTTCCTTTACTTGCATTTTTGTGAACCTTCTCAACCTTATCGATATCTTGACTAACTTTTGCTTGAAATTTTTGCCACCATCCTAACCAAGCTCCTCCATAAGCCTTTTACTTGTAGGTGTGAGAAACAAACCCAGTTCCAATTCTACTATTGTGGCATTACATTGAGTGACACTTGTTACATCCTCAATCCTCGGAAAAGGTAACTTCGGTATTGTTCTCTCACTTTCCTACTCACCCCACTTGGTTATGATGGATAGGCCAAGTTCGTCGGCGAACCCACTTTTCGAGGAGCAAGGTGATGATAACGGCTACGTCACCAAGAACCACTTCTTCCTCGCACAACGAGCGTTACATCAAGAAAGCGTAGCATTGGGTGAACGCTTGGAGCAAGTCGCCTCCGACCTTCATCAATCGATCAACGACAAGTTCACTACACAAATGGAAGAACTTCACAACATGATCGTGCGACGCCCATCTTCCTCATCATCGTCAACAAGACGGCGCCGCTCAAGCCACCGCTCAAGTCGACACTCTTCGGACTACTCCGCCTATGATACCAGTCCTCCACGAGCTCAAGTCCCTCGACGTCAAGCATGTCAAGATTGCCAAGCTCAAGAAAATCCATTCTATGGCAATGGCTTACAAGACCGAGTCCGAGCACATGAAAGGGCGCGGCAACAAGCGCAAGAACCAAGGAAGCAAGAACAAATGCCTCCACACGTGCCCCGGCAACAACCTCAAGACGAAGACGCCATCCGTCAAGAACAAGAGGAGCGAGCGCGCCTACACCAAGAGGAGCAAGATGCCGAAGCACTTAGACAACAACAACTACAGCGAGAAGTTCAAGCTCAACCGGCCCTAGATGCACTCTGAGATTCCACACGTGCCGTTGCCCAATGCGGTCGGGAAGCATGAGAAAAAGACGAAGCTCTTCATCGAGAGATACAAGAAGAAGCCGCGAGATGCGAAGAGCAACAAGAAAGGCGCAACCAAGCGCATATCCCTCGCCCTCCTCCATGGCAAGAACGACATCAAGAGAATCAAGTGCTTCAAGACCCTCCTCCACGCCAAGAGCGACATCTCGAGGAACGAGCATTTGAGGATCTTCCTCCACGGCAAGAGCGAAATCAAAACCGCTACTTCGATGAAGAACTCCGCTATGGCAAGCTTAAGTTCACCATGCCCAAGTTCTTCGGAAGCAATGATCCCGAAGAGTATCTCTCATGGGCCTTGAAGGTGGACAAGATATTCCGTCTTCACAACTACGACGAGGAAAAGAAGATCGCCATGGCCTCCCTCGAGTTCCAAGACTACGTTCTCATTTGGTGGGAACAAGTGATTGAGCGACGACGTACAAGAGGCGAACCACCAATCACAACTTGGACGGCGATGAAGGATGTCATGCGAGCTCGTTTCATGCCTACACACTACACCCGTGATCTCTTCAAGAAGTTGCAACTCCTCAAACAAGGCACCAAGACGGTGGAATAATACTACCAAGAAATGGAGATTGCCATGATACGAGCCAATGTCAAGGAGGAGGACGAGCAAACAATGGCACGCTTCTTGAACGACCTCAACCACCCAATCAAGCGGATTGCCGACTTCCAACCATACTCAAACCTTCTCGAGCTAGTTCATCAAGCGACCAAGGCCGAGCGACAAGTCCAAGATGACTTCAAATACGCCAAGTACTCGTCCAAGACCTACGGCTCCTACTCTCAAGCTCCCGCGACTTCGGCACCTCCTACCTCAACTAGAGCATCGCCAAGTACCGGCGACAAGTCAAGTTCCAAGCAAGCTCCGCCTTCCTCGACTCGTTCTCCGGCAAGCAACTACAAATCCAAGACTCCCTCATCTTCGGCGCCACCGAACGACCCCGTCAAGACAAGTTCTCTCAAGTGCTTCACATGTGGTGGCCGAGGACACAAGTCCTTCGAATGCACCAACAAGCGTACAATGATCTTCAACGATGATGGCACATACGACTCGATGAGTGAAGAAGAAATGGAAGCCATTGAACACGTGGCCATGCATCGGCGCGTGAACGAAGATGAAGATGACCAAGTGTTTTGCGACAATGATTCAAGTCCCTCTCTCGTGGTCTCCAAGGTCTTGACGCTTCAACACCACCAAGACGAAGACCAACGTTGCCACATCTTCCACACAAAGGCCGGTATCAATGGGCATTCCGTGGAAGTCATCATCGATGGAGGAAGCTGTCACAACTTAGCAAGTGAAGAGCTATGTTCCAAGCAGCATTTGGTCAAGAAGAAGCACCCTCGTCCCTACAAGGTGCAATCGTTAAGTGACTCCGGCACTATTCAAGTGGAGCATACGGTGCAAGTTTCTTTCAAGATTGGCGCCTATGAGGACACCTTGGAGTGCGACGTGGTCCCGATGTCCGTGTGCCATCTCCTCTTGGGGAGGCCTTGGCAATTCGACCGCGGAGTCCTACACAATGGAAGAACCAACCACTATAGCTTCAAGATGAAAGGCGAGGAATATGTGCTTCGACCAATGTCACCAAGCCAAGTGATCGCCGATAAGCAAGCATCCACCCATCGCGGAGTTCCTAGTGAGAGAGTGATCCACCAAAAAGAAAGTGAGAGCCACAAGCCAAAATTGAGCGCCTCTTCGCCAAGAGAGAAAAACTTAGTCCTCCTAGCCACAAAAAGGGAGATGAGAGAAGTGTGTGAGAACCCATCGAGTGTAATCCACTTTGTTCTCCTATGCAAAGATGAGGTGGCAAAAGCTAACCCTTCTAATCCTCTTCCTCTAGTGTTTTCTAACTTGTTGCAGGAATTCGAGGATGTCTTCCCCGATGAGCTACCTCCCGGTCTTCCTCCTCTACGTGGCATTGAACATAGGATCGACCTCATCCCCGGAGCACCTCTTCCGAACAAGGCTCCCTACCGCGTCAACCCCGAAGAAACTAAGGAGATCCAACGGCAAGTACAACAACTCATCGACAACGGTCATGTACGTGAAAGCTTAAGCCCTTGTGCCGTTCCGGTTATACTTGTGCCCAAGCAAGATGGTAGTTTTCGCATGTGCTCCGATTGTAGACCTATCAATGCTATCACCGTTCGTTATAGGCATCCCATTCCTCGCCTAGATGATATGTTAGATGAGCTTAGCGGTGCCACCATTTTCTCAAGAATTGATCTTAAAAGTGGCTATTATCAAATCCGCATACAATAAGGTGATGAATGGAAAACCGCTTTCAAAACCAAATTTGGCTTGTACGAGTGGTTGGTTATGCCTATGGGTTTTTCGGAAGCTCCCGATACTTTCATGCGTCTTATGCATTTTGTGCTTCGTCCTTACATTGGAGTTTTTGTTGTGGTCTACTTCGATGACATACTTGTTTTTAGCAAATCCATCAAAGAGCATCTAAAACATGTTCGGGCTGTTTTGCAAACTCTTCGCAAGGAACGTCTCTATGCAAACATGAAAAAGTGCACTTTTGGCGTTGACAAGCTTGTTTTCTTGGGTTTCGTTGTTTCCTCAAAGGGTGTCCATGTTGATGAGTCTAAAATTGAAGCAATTAAAACTTGGCCACAACCGACCAATTTGCAACAAGTGCGTAGTTTTCTTGGCCTTGCGGGTTTCTATCGTCGCTTTGTGAAAGATTTTAGCACTATTGCCGCACCGTTGCATGCCCTGAGTAAGAAAAATGCTCCTTTTGTTTGGGGACCCTTGCAATCTACCGCTTTTGATGAGCTCAAATCCTTGCTTACTCATGCTCCGATTCTTGCGTTGCCCAACTTTGACAAAACTTTTGAGGTCCATTGTGATGCTAGTGGTAATGGAATTGGTGGAGTTTTGATGCAAGAAAAGCGAGCTATTTCATACTTTAGTGAAAAACTCTCCGGTGCTCAACCTAACTATCCCATCTATGACAAAGAATTGTATGCTTTAGTGCGTGTGTTGCATGTTTGGGAACATTACCTTAGACCGCATGAGTTTGTCATACATACCGATCATGAGACACTTAAGTATCTTAAAGGTCAAACCAAGTTGAATAAACGACATGCTAAATGGAGTGAATTTATTGAATCTTTCCCCTATGTGATCAAGTACATTAAGGGCAAAGAGAACGTTGTGGCGGATGCCCTTTCCCGCAAATGCATGTTACTTACTCAACTTGAATTGAATGTTATTGGATTTGATCATATCAAAGATTTATATGAGCATGATGTGACTTTTTCTACTCCTTATGCTAAGTGTGTGACGCATACTTCTTGGGAACGATACTATATCAAAGATGGTTATCTTATGAGAGCTAACAAACTATGCATTCCCGAGTCTTCTCTTCGTTTGTTACTTTTGCAAGAGGCTCATGGAGGTGGACTCATGGGACACTTTGGACGCGACAAGACTTATGCCACGCTCTCCAAGAACTATTTTTGGCCCAAGATGTTTCGCAATGTCGCCCGCTTCACCAACCGATGCTCTACATGTTGCAAAGCTAAGTCACAATCTCAATCCCATGGTTTACATATGCCTTTACCTACTCCACACCAACCGCGGGAAGACATTAGCATGGATTTTGTGCTTGGATTACCTAGGACTCAAAATGGCAAGGACTCCGTATTTGTTGTTGTGGACCGATTCTCTAAAATGGCTCATTTTATACCATGCAATAAGATAGACGATGCTTCACATGTTGCCAATCTCTTTTGTAGGGAAATCTTGAGGTTGCACGGTGTGCCAAAGACAATTGTGTCGGATCGAGACGTCAAGTTCGTAAGCTACTTTTGGAAGACGGTATGCGCCAAGCTCGGAATCAAGCTACTCTTCTCCACGGCGTACCACCCTCAAACCGATGGCCAAACGGAAGTCACCAACTGGACGCTTGCAACTCTCCTACGCGTGTTGATAAAGAAGAACATCAAGGAATGGGAGGAGTGCCTACCCATTGCCGAGTAAGCCTACAACCGCGCAAGACATTCTACAACCGGCAAGTCCCCCTTCGAGGTTGTCTACGGCTTCAACCCTTTGTCGCCATTGGACATCCTCCCTCTACCACTTCAAGAACGAGCAAACATGGACGCAAGCGCAAGAGCCACCTACCTCAAGAAGATGCATGAAGAAACACGTTCCACGATCGAGCGCCAAGTACAACGACCAGCCTCCAAGCTCAACATCAACAAGTCTCCGATGGTGTTCCAACCGGGTGATCAAGTATGGATACATCTCCGCAAGGACCGCTTCCCCAAGGAACGCAAGTCCAAGCTACTCCCGAGAGCCGACGGACCATTCAAGGTGCTAGCACGCTACAACAACAACGCATACAAGGTCGACATCCCACGTGACAAGTACAGCATAAGCGACATCTTCAACGTCAAAGACTTGGCCAAGTACCATGGTGATGAAGAGCACGATCCATGGACGGATCTCTCCCAAGGGGGGGGGGAGATGATGCGGAGCATCCCTCGACTACACACACCGACACTCCATCACCACCGCAAGCACCAAGCGGGCCAATGACAAGAGCACGTGCACGCAACATCGAGAACAAGGTCACTTCCTTCCTCTCCGAGTTTCGTTTGGTTTCACATGAGAATGGGATTCTACCTCAAAGAGATACGCTATGCATTCTTAGGTACATCGAAGATGATCGTGGGAAGGAGAAGACGGAGACGCGAGCATCCATGGAGCAAGAGAATGAAGGAGAGGCCAAGGAGAAGGATGGGAAGAAGCCCCTGGACACCCCGGGTGCCCGGACGGAAGGACCTCGGGTGCCCGGACTCGAAGACAAGGGGAGGGCCGAACCCCCTGGACACCCCGGGTGCCCGGCCACCTCGGCCCCGGGTGCCCGGCCTCGGCCCGGGCAGCGCCCCAGCCGGCCCCAGGTGCCTGGCCCCAACACACCCAGTCGGCCCCGGGTGCCCGGCCAACCGGCCCCGGGTGCCCGGCCTCCACTTGGCCCGCGCCCAGCCGCCCGGGTGCCCGGCCAACCGGCCCCGGGTGCCCGGTCTACACCGCCCAGGCCGCCCTCTTCCACCCCGGGTGCCCGGGCCTTGGACCCCAGGTGCCCGGTCCTCCCTCCTCCGGTGTCCCTGACCGGTCCGGGTGCCCGGCCGGTTCCACCCCGGGTGCCCGGACCCTTTCCCCATGGCTACGCATTTTAGGGACATTTTAGTCCTTTGTACCCCTCTTTCCCTAAGTTTCGTCCCTAGCCTTTATATACTCATCTCCTAGGTCATTTGTGGGTTAGCAAAGTATTTTTAGAACACCAAGGAGAGCTTTGCTCCTTGTATCCTCCTCCTCTTGGAGATCAAGACCCCTCTTTGGGAAGAATCCTTGGGATTATCAAGCCCTCCTCTTGAAGGAGATCAAGATCAAGACCTCACCTAGTGGGAAGAACTTACCTAGTGCTATTTTCCTTGAATTGTTCATGTAATCTTGTGGATCTCTTTTGTGCTACTCTAGTGGATGTGATATTGGGTTTGTTTGAGGGATTTGTGACTTGTGTTCTTGAGTGTTCTTCCTCCTTTTCCCCCTTCAAGTGTGAAAAGATCCCCTCTAGGGTTTGACCCTACAACATAAAGCTTATTGGGCAATCAAAGAGCTCAATTATGATTTCAAACTTGCCGGTGAGAAGAGGTTATTTGACATTAGCTCGCTTGATGAATGTAGAACCCAAGCCTATGATAATGCCAAGCTGTTTAACGAAAAGGTTAAAAGATGGCATGACGACAAGATACAAAAGCGCGAGTTTAACGTAGGTGATCATGTTTTGCTATACAACTCTCATTTAAGATTTTTTGCAGGAAAACTTCTCTCTAAATGGGAAGGTCCTTACATTATCGAGGAGGTCTATTGTTCTGGTGCCATCAAGATCAACAACACCGAAGGCACAAATCCGAAGGTGGTAAATGGTCAAAGAATCAAACATTATATCTCAGGTAATCCCATAAAAGTTGAGACCAATATTACTAATACCATAACACCGGAGGAGTACATAAGGGATACTTCGTTTGGCCACCTCGTGTACCTTCCGGACTCCGTTTTCTTGCACAATACTTCTTTTGGTCGGTAAAAATTCATTATATATTCTCCCGAAGGTTTTGACCACCGTACCATGACAAATCTCCTGTTTTCGTTTTGAGCTATTTTCGTTTGGAGCTGTTTTCTGCCAGAGTTTTCAAGGCTAGGCATCATGTCTTCCCCCTCCTCCAACAATGGGGACGACGATGCTTGGCTGATGAAGATAGAGATGAAGAGAGAAGAACTTGGGAAACCCAACGAGGATGATAAGATCAAGAAGGCCGCGGGAGATCAAGCTCTGGTAGCAGAAGAAGAAGACATCCTTCAACCATACTACAATCATCTTACCCCTACTGAAATTGAAACTTTCAAGATCATTGAAATAGTTCATGTGCAAAATAAATATCTCACTCGTGAAAATATTCTGTTGCAAGAGCATATCACCGCCCTCCAGAGCATTATTCGTAGATTGGAGTATCTCCTATGCTCGAAGTGTGGCACTACTTCATCAAAAACTCCATCATCACCACCTCCGAAGAAAGAGACATAAATACATGGGTATGGGCACTCCCCTTGGCAACTGCCAAGCTTGGGGGAGGTGCCCCGGTATCGTATCATCATCACACCTTTACCTTTATCATTTTTCTTAGTTCGATCCTTTTGGTTATATCTTGATCTAGTAGAATAAAGTTTCAGTATGATCTGGCTTTGAGTTTTGTTTTGAGATCTATCTATGTAACTAAGTCCGTGAGTTACATAAAATAAAGAGTAGTTTTGAGTTGAGGGCTTTGCTATCTTGCTATGATCTTGAGGGAATAAAAGAAAGAAAGAAATAAAAATATCATATAATGATCTTATGGAGAGTAATGACTTCACATATAAAGAGTATGATGAATAAAATTTGTTGAGAGTATACAAACATAGTTTTGGTCATTGTTAGAATTAATAGGAAGTAATAAAGAAAGAGAGGCTTCACATATAAATATGCTATGTTGGACTTATTTTGTAATTGTGAGCACTCATTAAAATATGAGATGCTAAAAAGTTGATGTTGGACAAGGAAGACAACATAATGAGTTATGTTTGCTTATATCTGAATAGAAGTTATATTGCCATGGATCCTCCAACATGTTGACTTGCTTTTCCCTCTCATGCTAGCCAAATTCTTTGCACCAAGTAGAGATACTACTTGTGCTTCCAAACTTCCCTTAAACTTGTTTTGCCATGAGAGTCCACCATACCTCCCTATGGATTGAGTAAGATCCTTCAAGTAAGTTGTCATCGGTGCAAGCAATAAAAATTGCTCTCTAAATATGTATGATCTGTTAGTGTGAAGAAAATAAGCTTTATACGAACTTGTGATATGGAAGAAATAAAATTGACGGACTACATAATAAAGTTCTTTATCACAAGCGGCAATATAAAGTGATGTTCTTTCACATTAAGATTTTGTGCATCCAACCATAAAAGCGCATGACAACCTCTGCTTCCCTTTGCGAATGGCCTATCTTTTACTTTTATCTTCTACCCTTATACAAGATTCATGGTGATCTTCACCTTTCCTTTTTTACACTTTTTGTTTTGGCAAGCACTATGTGTTGGAGATCTATATATATGCACTCAGATGTAGGTTATCATAAAGTATTATTGTTGACATTACCCTTGAGGTAAAAGGTTGGGAGGCGAAACTATAAGCCCCTATTTTTCTCTGTGTCTGGCTGAAAGTTTGTACCCATAAGTATCGCATGAGTGTTAGCAATTGTGAAAGACTAAATGATAGTTGAGTATGTGGACTTGCTGAAAAGCTCTTATATTGACTCTTTCCGATGTTATGATAAATTGCAATAGCTTCAATGACTGAGATCATAGTTTGTTAGTTTTCAATGAAGTTTCTGATTCATACTATACCTTGTGAATGAATTGTTACTTTAGCATAAGAAATTATATGACAATGTATGTTGCTGTTCTAAAGATGATCATGATGCCCTCATGCCCGTATTTTATTTTATCGACACCTATATCTCTAAACATGTGGACATATTTTTCGATATCGGCTTTCGCTTGAGGACAAGCGAGGTCTAAGCTTGGGGGAGTTGATACGTCCATTTTGCATCATGCTTTTCTATTGATATTTATTGCATTATGGGTTGTTATTACACATTATATCACAATACTTATGTCTTTTCTCTCTTATTTATAAGGTTTACATGAAGAGGGAGAATGCCGGCAGCTGGAATTCTGGACTGGAAAAGGAGCAAATATTAGAGACCTATTCTGCACAACTCCAAAAGTCCTGACGCTTCACGGAGAATTATTTTGGAATATATAAAAAATATTTGGCAAAAAAAGCACCAGAGGGGGGCCACCAGCCATCCACAAGGGTGGGGGCGCGCCCTACCCCCATGGGCACGCCCCCTGCCTTGTGGGCCCCCTGTCAGGCCTTCGGTGCCCATCTTCTGCTATATGCTGTGTTTTGACCTGGAAAAAAATAAAGAGGAATCTTTCGGGATGAAGCGCCGCCATCTCAAGGCGGAACCTGGGAAGAACCAATCTAGGGCTCCGGTGGAACTGTTCTGCCGGGGAAACTTCCCTCCGGGAGGGGGGGAATCGAAGCCATCGTCATCACCAACGATCCTCTCATCGAGAGGGGATCAATCCCCATCAACATCTTCGCCAGCACCATCTCCTCTCAAACCCTAGTTCATCTCTTGTATCCGATCTCTGTCTCAAAACCTCAGATTGGTACCTGTGGGTTGCTAGTAGTGTTGATTACTCCTTGTAGTTGATGCTAGTTGGTTTATTCGATGGAAGATCATATGTTCAGATCCTTAATGGTAATTAATACTCCTCTGAGTATGAACATGAACATGCTTTGTGAGTAGTTACGTTTGTGCCTAAGGACATGGGAGAAGTCTTGTTACAAGTAAACATGTGAATTTGGTATTTGTTCGATATTTTGATGAGATGTATGTCTCTCCTCTAGTGGTGTTATGTGAACGTTGACTACATGACACTTCACCATGATTTGGGCCTAGGGGAAGGCATTGGGAAGTAATAAATAGATGATGGGTTGCTAGAGTGACAGAAGCTTAAACCCTAGTTTATGCGTTGCTTCGTAAGGGGCTGATTTGGATCCATATGTTTCATGCTATGGTTAGATTTATCTTAATTCTTCTTTCATAGTTGCGGATGCTTGCGAGAGGGGTTAATCATAAGTGGGAGGCCTGTCCAAGGAAGGGCAACACCCAAGCACTGGTCCACCCACATATCAAATTATCAAAGTAACCAACGTGAATCATATGAGTATGATGAAAACTAACTTGACAAAAATTCCCATGTGTCCTCGAGAGCGCTTTGCTTTATATAAGAGTTTGTACATGCTTGTCCTTTGCTACAAAAAGGATTGGGCCACCTTGCTACACCTTATTTACTTTTGTTACTTGTTACCCGTTATGAATTATCTTATCACATAACTATCTGTTATCAATAATTTCAGTGCTTGCAGAGAATACCTTTCTGAAAACCGCTTGTCATTTCCTTCTGCTCCTCGTTGGGTTCGACACTCTTACTTATCGAAACGACTATGATAGATCCCCTATACTTGTGGGTCATCATCTACATATATGTTTGTGCCATTATTTTCTTCAAGATTGGTCTGTACATAGACGACTGTGCTTGAAAATCGAACCATAATCTCTGGATATGAATAAAAAATAGCCATAAATTCCTAATCCTACTTCACGGCATGTAAACATTGATTTGATGCCAAATTTCTTTTACTATCTGTATAGGTGTTGTCTGACAATGTAGACAGCGAGGATGAAGATAGCCAGAGGAGGTACAAGAGGCAAATCCCAAGGAAGCTTTATGCAGGAATGCATAACAGGCATATTAGGACCTATGACGGCGGCTAGCGATGCCCATTTTGCAACCACAAGCTTCATGACGCGTATCAAAGTGTTCTGGCGCATGCAAGAGGACGGCCTGTTGGATCCTTCAAGCAGAAGTATTCTCGTAGGGTGGCGCATGGCGCGTACGCCGAGTACCTAGAGAAGCTCCAGGATCGTGCCGGCAGATGAGATGAGATGTGGGATCGAACTATGTACGCTTGAGTATGCTTAATGACGGTTGAACTATGCTTGTGTACGCTTACTATCTATGTCTGAGTATGTTTAATCTATGTTTACTTATGTCTAAATGTGGGATATGGATGCACTCAGTTCGGTTGATGGAATCTACCTCCGTCCTGGTTTATTGGTCCCCTTTGTAATTTGTGTTAAATTTTGACCAAAGATTTAACTGACAAAATGTTAGTGCAGGTCAGCAAAAATTATATCGTTGGATGTGTATTTGAACATAGTGTTCAATGATATAATTTTTTGTGACATGCATAAACATTTGTTAGTTAAATATTTGGTCAAAATTTGGTAGAATTACAAAGGGGGCCAATAAACCAGGACGGAGGTAGTATCACACACGGTTCCCAAAATTGGAACCATGTGCAATGACTTTCATTTTGCCTGTTGCGTCAATCACACATGGTTGGCTCTAGCAAACCATTGCCTCCGAAATTCTTTGTGGGACAGAAAACCCTCACCACCCAATTCAAAAAGAAAAAAGAAACCCTCACCATCCCCACGTCACAAAAACCCTCACCCCGCCCGCCTCCCCCTCCGGTCCCCATTCACACCTGCACAAGCTCCTCCGTGTCTATGCATGGCACCGCCTATCAGGGCAGCAACCACTTAGCTCGACACCCGCCGCCGCCGCCAGGTTGCCGGCAAACCCCACCGCATTTTGCCACTTCCGCTTGCGGCTGCCTATCACCATCGACTTTCTCGACGCTGCTCGTGGTCGACCAAGCTCCGCTCGGTTGGGGAATCCGTCGTACTGAGGGTTCTTTCTCATGGACAACAAGGTAACTAATTTAATGAGATATTATCCCATCTCTTATCCCAGTTCATCTACCTCCTTCAATCACCAGGCCGAATTCACCGTGAATTCATTTTTATTCGAGCTGATTTGAGGGTTTTATGTCATTCATAGAGTGTAGAGTGCGCGGACACATCAGGACTTTGCGGCCTCCGCCAGACATCCATGGAGTTCCATCTCACCATACCAGATGACTTGAGGATGTGCGCGGTATGTTCAATCTCACCCTAAATCGGTTGGCATGGTCTACTTTCCTGAACATATACTAAATATTGCTACATTTGGATAAAAGGTGCCACATGCACCATATACATCAAGGGGGATCTTTTTCCCTCTTCTTTCTACATTAGGAAAATTAATGATGTATTGTTCTTTTGATTACTCTCATATTTCCATGACATCATGTTTACCCTATCTGTATAATTATAGATTTTTTCCTTTGATTTCAACTGCTGTACAGTTCTTTCAATTTGGGCCCATATTTGCATGTTATCATAATTTCATTAACAATCCTACCATTTTTTGCAGCGTGTCCCTTGCTATGCAACAGAATATGTAGTGCACAATCTTTTCCTTTACATAAATCAAGGCCGCAGGGATGTCATACTGAACACAAACCATGGATTTACAATCGTTGCTACTGTAAGACTTGATGAACATGGTGACTCCTATTTTGGCACTGGTCTTTGGAAAGAAATTTCTAAGTTTTGTGTACTGAAAGCTGGCACTAAAATTGCACTGCACATAAAAGAGCCTAGTCATGAGATATATGCTAACTTCCCTGACGATATCATCCGTCCAGACTTTGTTCGAAGTAAGTTTTCTTTTCAAGTAACTGCATGTTGACTTACCCAGCAATATCAAATGAATTGTGTACTATTTAAGCAACCAATTGTTATTCCATTTTCTTACTATATTCCTATTGCCCTGTTTTAACTAAATATTCCCTGTACTCCCACTTCTATCAGAAAGCGCCACTGACAAGGAGACTCCGGAGGTGCAGAACGGGGCTGCCAACAAGCGGAGGCAGGGCGAGCAAGAACCGCAAGTGACTCCAGCAAGCCTAGACTTCATCAGCAGCCTACTCGATGATATGTTGACAGTCATCATGTCCCTCCTCCAAATCAAATATGGGGCGCGGACAACCGTCCTTTCCCAGCGGTGGCGCCCCCTATGGAACTCCACCCCTCTCGACCTCATCGACACCCACGAGCTCTACCATGGCGATCGCAAAAGCTTGGATGCGTTCTCCAAGATTCTCGATAGTCACCTTGGCCCAACCAAGGCCTTAGAATGGGCAAGTTCCATTCCAACGGCAAGGACCGAGCCAAGCTTGACGACTGGTTCCGATCCCCCACCCTAGTGTTGGGGAACGTAGTAATTTCAAAAATTTCCTACGCACACGCAAGATCATGGTGATGCATAGCAACGAGAGGGGAGAGTGTTGTCCACGTACCCTCGTAGACCGACAGCGGAAGCGTTATCACAACGCGGTTGATGTAGTCGTACGTCTTCACGATCCGACTGATCAAGTACCGAACGCACGACACCTCCGAAGTTCTACACACGTTCAGCTCGATGACGTCCCTCGAACTCCGATCCAGCCGAGTGTTGGGGGAGAGTTTCGTCAGCACGACGGCGTGGTGACGATGATGATGTTCCACCGACGCAGGGCTTCGCCTAAGCTCCGCGACGGTATTATCGAGGTGTAATCTGGTGGAGAGGGGCACCGCACACGGCTAAAATATCGTATATCAAGTGTGTCCATGGGGTGCCCCCTGCCCCCGTATATAAAGGAGCAAGGGAGGAGGAGGCCGGCCCTAGGAGGGGGCGCACCAAGTGTGGAGTCCTACTAGGACTCCCTAGTCCTAGTAGGATTCCACCTCCCATATGGAATAGGAAAAGAGGAAGGGAAAAAGAGAAGGAAGGAAGGGGGCGCCCCTTTCCCTAGTCCAATTCGGACCAGACCAAGGGGAGGGGTGCGGCCACCCTTGAGGCCCTTTTCCTTCTTTCCCGTATGGCCCAATACGTATTCCCGTAACTCTCCGGTACTCCGAAAAATACCCGAATCACTCGGAACCTTTCCGAAGTCCGAATATAGTCGTCCAATAAATCGATCTTTACGTCTCGGCCATTTCGAGACTCCTCGTCATGTCCCCGATCTCATCCGGGACTCCGAACTCCTTCGGTACATCAACATACATTAACTCATAATAAAACTGTCATCGTAACGTTAAGCGTGCGGACCCTTTGGGTTCGAGAACTATGTAGACATGACCGAGACACCTCTCCGGTCAATAACCAATAGCGGGACCTGGATGCCCATATTGGCTCCCACATATTCTACGAAGATCTTTATCGGTCAGACCGCATAACAACATACGTTGTTCCCTTTGTCATCGGTATGTTACTTGCCCGAGATTCGAACGTCGGTATCTCGATACCTAGTTCAATCTCGTTACCGGCAAGTCTCTTTACTCGTTCCGTAATACATCATCCCGCAACTAACTCATTAGTCACAATGCTTGCAAGGCTTATAGTGATGTGCATTACCGAGTGGGCCCAGAGATACCTCTCCGACAATCGGAGTGACAAATCCTAATCTCGAAATATGCCAACCCAACAAGTACCTTTGGAGACACCTGTAGAGCACCTTTATAATCACCCAGTTACGTTGTGACGTTTGGTAGCACACAAAGTGTTCCTCCGGTAAACGGGAGTTGCATAATCTCATAGTCATAGGAACATGTATAAGTCATGAAGAAAGCAATAGCAACATACTAAACGATCGGGTGCTAAGCTAACGGAATGGGTCAAGTCAATCACGTCATTCTCCTAATGAGGTGATCCCGTTAATCAAATGACAACTCATGTCTATGGCTAGGAAACATAACCATCTTTGATTAACGAGCTAGTCAAGTAGAGGCATACTAGTGACACTCTGTTTGTCTATGTATTCACACATGTATTATGTTTCCGGTTAATACAATTCTAGCATGAATAATAAACATTTATCATGATATAAGGAAATATATAATACTTTATTATTGCCTTTAGGGCATATTTCCTTCAGTCTCCCACTTGCACTAGAGTCAATAATCTAGTTCACATCACCATGTGATTTAACATCAATAATTCACATCACCATGTGATTAACACCCATAGTTCACATCTCTATGTGACCAACACTCAAAGGGTTTACTAGAGTCAATAATCTAGTTCACATCGCTATGTGATTAACACCCAAAGAGTACTAAGGTGTGATCATGTTTTGATTGTGAGATAATTTTAGTCAACAGGTCTGTCACATTCAGATCCGTAAGTATTTTGCAAATATCTATGTCTACAATGCTCTGCACGGAGCTACTCTTAGCTAATTGTTCCCACTTTCAATATGTATCTAGACTGAGACTTAGAGTCATCTAGATTTAGTGTCAAAACTTGTATCGACGTAACCCTTTACGACGAACCTTTTGTCACTTCCATAATCGAGAAACATATCCTTATTCCACTAAGGATAATTTTGACCGCTGTCCAGTGATCTACTCCTAGATCACTATTGTACTCCCTTGCCGAAATCAGTGTAGGGTATACAATAGATCTGGTACACAGCATGGCATACTTTATAGAACCTATGGCCAAGGCATAGGGAATGACTTTCATTCTCTTTCTATCTTCTGCCGTGGTCGGGCTTTGAGTCTTACTCAATTTCACACCTTGTAACACAGGCAAGAACTCTTTCTTTGACTGTTCTATTTTGAACTACTTCAAAATCTTGTTAAGGTATGTACTCATTGAAAAACTCATCAAGCGTCTTCATCTATCTCTATAGATCTTGATGCTCAATATGTAAGCAGCTTCACCGAGGTTTTTCTTTGAAAAAACTCCTTTCAAACACTCCTTTATGCTTTGCAGAATAATTCTACATTATTTCCGATCAACAATATGTCATTCACATATACTTATCAGAAATGCTGTAGTGATCCCACTCACTTTCTTGTAAATACAGGCTTCACCGCAAGTCTGTATAAAACTATATCCTTTAATCAACTTATCAAAGTGTATATTCCAACTCCGAGATGCTTGCACTAGTCCATAGATGGATCGCTGGAGCTTGCATATTTTGTTAGCACCTTTAGGATTGACAAAACCTTCTGGTTGTATCATATACAACTCTTCTTTAATAAATCCATTAAGGAATGCAGTTTTGTTTATCCATTTGCCAGATTTCATAAAATGCGGCAATTGCTAACATGATTCAGACAGACTTTAAGCATAAATACGAGTGAGAAACTCTCTCATCGTAGTCAACACCTTGAACTTGTCGAAAACCTTTTGCGACAATTCTAGCTTTGTAGATAGTAACACTACTATCAGCGTCTGTCTTCCTCTTGAAGATCCATTAATCTCAATGGCTCGCCGATCATCGGGCAAGTCAACCAAAGTCCATACTTTGTTCTTCATACATGGATCTTATATCAGATTTCATGGCCTCAAGCCATTTTGCGGAATCTGGGCTCATCATCGCTTCCTCATAGTTCGTAGGTTCGTCATGGTCTAGTAACATAACCTCCAGAACAGGATTACCGTACCACTCTGGTGCGGATCTTACTCTGGTTTACCTACGAGGTTTGGTAGTAACTTGATCTGAAGTTACATGATCATCATCATTAACTTCCTCACTAATTGGTGTAGGAGTCACAGGAACAGATTTCTGTGATGAACTACTTTCCAATAAGGGAGCAGGTACAGTTACCTCATCAAGTTCTACTTTCCTCCTACTCACTTCTTTCGAGAGAAACTCCTTCTCTAGAAAGGATCCATACTAAGCAACGAATGTCTTGCCTTCGGATCTGTGATAGAAGGTGTACCCAACTGTCTCCTTTGGGTATCCTATGAAGACACATTTCTCCGATTTGGGTTTGAGCTTATCAGGATGAAACTTTTTCACATAAGCATTGCAACCCCAAACTTTAAGAAACGACAACTTTGGTTTCTTGCCAAACCACAGTTCATAAGGCGTCGTCTCAACGGATTTTGATGGTGCCCTATTTAACGTGAATGCAGCTGTCTCTAATGCATAACCCCAAAATGATAGTGATAGATCGATAAGATACATCATATATCGCACCATATCTAATAAAGTACGATTACGACATTCGGACACACCATTACACCGTGGTGTTCCAGGTGGCGTGAGTAGTGAAACTATTTCACATTGTTTTAACTGAAGGCCAAACTCGTAACTCAAATACTCTTCTCCACGATCAGATCGTAGAAACTTTATTTTCTTGTTACGATGATTTTCCGCTTCACTCTGAAATTATGAACTTTTCAAATGTTTCAGACTTCTGTTTCATTAAGCAGATATACCCATATATGCTCAAATCATCTGTGAAGGTCAAAAAATAATGATACCTGCTACGAGCCTCAATATTCATCGGACCACATACATCTGTATGTATGATTTCCAACAAATCTGTTGCTCTCTCCATAGTTCTAGAGAACGGCGTTTTAGTCATCTTGCCCACGAGGCACGGTTCGCAAGCATCAAGTGATTCATAATCAAGTGATTCCAAAATCCCATCAGTATGGAGTTTCTTCATGCGCTTTACACCAATATGACCTAAATGGCAGTGCCACAAATAAGTTGCACTATCATTATTAACTTTGCATCTTTTGGCTTCAATATTATGAATATGTGTATCACTATGATCGAGATCCAACAAACCATTTTCGTTGGTGTGTATGACCATAGAAGGTTTTTATTCATGTAAACAGAACAACAATTGTTCTCTAACTTAAATGAATAACCGTATTGCAATAAACATGATCAAATCATATTCATGCTCAACGCAAACACCAAATAACACTTATTTAGTTTCAACACTAATCCCGAAATTATAGGGAGTGTACGATGATGATCATATCAATCTTGGAACTACTTCCAACACACATCGTCACCTCGCCTTTTACTAGTCTCTGTTTATTCTGCAACTCCCGTTTCGAGTTACTACTCTTAGCAACTGAACCAGTATCAAATACCAAGGGGTTGCTATAAACACTAGTAAAGTACACATCAATAACATGTATATCCAATATACCTTTGTTCACTTTGCCATCCTTCTTATCCACCAAATAGTTGGGGCAGTTCCGCTTCTGGTGACCAGTCCCTTTGCAGTAGAAGCACTTAGTCTCAGGCTTAGGTACAGACTTGGGCTTCTTCACTTGAGTAGCAACTTGCTTGTCATTCTTTTTGAAGTTCCCCTTCTATCCTTTTGCCCTTTTCTTGAAACTAGTGGTCTCGTCAACCATCAACACTTGATGTTTTTCTTGATTTCTACCTTCGTCGATTTCAGCATCACGAAGAGCTCGGGAATTACTTTCGTCATCCCTTGCATACTATAGTTCATCACGAAGTTCTACTAACTTGGTGATGGTGACTAGAGAATTCTGTCAATCACTATTTTATCTGGAAGATTAACTCCCACTTGATTCAAGCGATTGTAGTACCCAGACAATCTGAGCACATGCTCACTAATTGAGCGATTCTCCTCCATCTTTTAGCTATAGAACTTGTTGGAGACTTCATATCTCTCAACTCGGGTATTTGCTTGAAATATTAACTTCAACTCCTGGAACATCTTATATGGTCCATGACGTTCAAAACGTCTTTGAAGTCCCGATTCTAAGCCGTTAAGCATGGTGCACTAAACTACCAAGTAGTCATCATATTGAGCTAGCCAAACGTTCATAACGTCTGCATCTGCTCCTGCAATAGGTCTGTCACCTAGCGGTGCATCAAGGACATAATTTTTCTGTGCAGCAATGAGGATAATCCTCAGATCACGGATCCAATCCGCATCTTTGCTACTAACATCTTTCAACATAATTTTCTCTAGGAACATATCAAAAATAAAACAGGGAAGCAACAACGCGAGCTATTGATCTACAACATTTGCAAAATACTATCAGGACTAAGTTCATGATAAATTTAAGTTCAGTTAATCATATTACTTAAGAACTCCCACTTAGATAGATATCCCTCTAATCATCTAAGTGATTACATGATCCAAATCAACTAAACCATGTCCGGTCATCACGTGAGATGGAGTAGTTTCAATGCTGAACATCACTATGTTGATCATATCTACTATATGATTCACGCTCGACCTTTCGGTCTCTGTGTTCCGAGGCCATATCTGTACATATGCTAGGCTCGTCAAGTTTAACCTGAGTATTCCGCGTGTGCAACTGTTTTGCACCCGTTGTATTTGAACGTAGAGCTTATCACACCCGATCATCACGTGGTGTCTCAGCACGAAGAACTTTCGCAACGGTGCATACTCAGGGAGAACACTTTTATCTTGAAATTTTAGTGAGGGATCATCTTATAATGCTACCGTCAATCAAAGCAAGATAAGATGCATAAAGGATTAACATCACATGCAATCAATATAAGTGGTATGACATGGCCATCATCATCTTGTGCTTGTGATCTCCATCCCCGAAGCACCATGCTCGTGATCTCCATCTCCGAAGCACCGTCATGATCACCATCGTCACCGGCACGACACCTTGATCTCCATCATAGTATCGTTGTCGTCTCGCCAACTTATTGCTTTTACGACTATCGCTACCGCTTAGTGATAAAGTAAAACTATTACATGGCGATTGCATCTCATACAATAAAGCGACAACCATATGGCTCCTGCCAGTTGCCGATAACTCGGTTACAAAACATGATCATCTCATACAACACATTATATCACATCATGTCTTGACCATATCACATCACAACATGCCCTGCAAAAACAAGTTAGACGTCCTCTACTTTGTTGTTGCATGTTTTACGTGGCTGCTACGGGCTTAGCAAGAACCGTTCTTACCTACGCATCAAAACCACAACGATAGTTTGTCAAGTTGGTGCTGTTTTAACCTTCGCAAGGACCGGGCGTAGCCACACTCGGTTCAACTAAAGTGAGAGAGACAGACACCCGCCATTCACCTTTAAGCAACGAGTGCTCCGAACGGTGAAACCAGTCTCGCGTAAGCGTACGCGTAATGTCGGTCCGGGCCGCTTCATCTCACAATACCGCTTCACCAAAGTATGACATGCTGGTAAGCAGTATGACTTATATCGCCCACAACTCACTTGTGTTCTACTCGTGCATAGCATCAATGCATAAAACCAGGCTCTCATGCCACTGTTGGGGAACGTAGTAATTTCAAAAATTTCCTACGCACACGCAAGATCATGGTGATGCATAGCAACGAGAGGGGAGAGTGTTGTCCACGTACCCTCGTAGACCGACAGCGGAAGCGTTATCACAATGCGGTTGATGTAGTCGTACGTCTTCACGATCCGACCGATCAAGTACCGAACGCACGGCACCTCCGAAGTTCTACACACGTTCAGCTCGATGACGTCCCTCGAACTCCGATCCAGCCAAGTGTTGAGGGAGAGTTTCGTCAGCACGATGGCGTGGTGACGATGATGATGTTCCACCGACGCAGGGCTTCGCCTAAGCTCCGCGACGGTATTATCGAGGTGTAATCTGGTGGAGAGGGGCACTGCACACGGCTAAAATATCGTATATCAAGTGTGTCCATGGGGTGCCCCCCTGCCCCCGTATATAAAGGAGCAAGGGAGGAGGAGGCCGGCCCTAGGAGGGGGCGCACCAAGTGTGGAGTCCTACTAGGACTCCCTAGTCCTAGTAGGATTCCACCTCCCATATGGAATAGGAAAAGAGGAAGGGAAAAAGAGAAGGAAGGAAGGGGGCGCCCCTTTCCCTAGTCCAATTCGGACCAGACCAAGGGGAGGGGTGCGGCCACCCTTGAGGCCCTTTTCCTTCTTTCCCGTATGGCCCAATACGTATTCCCGTAACTCTCCGGTACTCCGAAAAATACCCGAATCACTCGGAACCTTTCCGAAGTCCGAATATAGTCGTCCAATATATTGATCTTTACGTCTCGGCCATTTCGAGACTCCTCGTCATGTCCCCGATCTCATCCGGGACTCCGAACTCCTTCGGTACATCAACATACATAAACTCATAATAAAACTGTCATCGTAACATTAAGCGTGCGGACCCTTTGGGTTCGAGAACTATGTAGACATGACCGAGACACCTCTCCGGTCAATAACCAATAGCGGGACCTGGATGCCCATATTGGCTCCCACATATTCTACGAAGATCTTTATCGGTCAGACCGCATAACAACATACGTTGTTCCCTTTGTCATCGGTATGTTACTTGCCCGAGATTCGAACGTCGGTATCTCGATACCTAGTTCAATCTCGTTACCGGCAAGTCTCTTTACTCGTTCCGTAATACATCATCCCGCAACTAACTCATTAGTCACAATGCTTGCAAGGCTTATAGTGATGTGCATTACCGAGTGGGCCCAGAGATACCTCTCCGACAATCGGAGTGACAAATCCTAATCTCGAAATACGCCAACCCAACAAGTACCTTTGGAGACACCTGTAGAGCACCTTTATAATCACCCAGTTACGTTGTGACGTTTGGTAGCACACAAAGTGTTCCTCCGGTAAACGGGAGTTGCATAATCTCATAGTCATAGGAACATGTATAAGTCATGAAGAAAGCAATAGCAACATACTAAACGATCGGGTGCTAAGCTAACGGAATGGGTCAAGTCAATCACGTCATTCTCCTAATGAGGTGATCCCGTTAATCAAATGACAACTCATGTCTATGGCTAGGAAACATAACCATCTTTGATTAACGAGCTAGTCAAGTAGTGGCATACTAGTGACACTCTGTTTGTCTATGTATTCACACATGTATTATGTTTCCGGTTAATACAATTCTAGCATGAATAATAAACATTTATCATGATATAAGGAAATATATAATACTTTATTATTGCCTCTAGGGCATATTTCCTTCACCTAGATCAGCTCGAGGAGCTCACTTTTGATGATGGGCATATGTGCTCACTGCCAACGTCTGCGCTCTTCGCGCCCATGTTGCGCGTCGCTAAGTTCAGGAACTGCCATTCCCCCTGTAATGATGCGCCTGCTCTTATTCTACCACGACAGAAGCACCTCAAGCTCGTCGTCGTCTGCATCCCAAACGGTGACATGGAGCGTTGATATGTCTCCGACGTATCTATAATTTTTTATTGTTCCATGCTGTTATATTATCATTCTTGGATGTTTTACAATCATTTTATAGCAACTTCATATCATTTTTTGGGACTAACCTATTGACATAGTGCCCAGTGCCAGTTGCTGTTTTTTGCTAGTTTTTTACATCACAGAAAATCAATACCAAACGGAGTCCAAACGCAGCAAAACTTTTTGGAGATTTTTTCTGGACCAGAAGACACCTGTTGGGCCAAAGAAGTACCAGAGGGCGGCTCTGAGCGGAGCACAACCCACCAGGGCGCGCCTGGGGGCCCAAGCGCGCCCAGGTGGGTTGTGCCCACCTCGGTGGCCTCCTGCACCGCCTCTTTGCTCTATAAATACCCCAATATTCCAGAAACCCTAGGGGGGTCGACGAAAGTCAATTACAGCCGCCGCAAGTTCTAGAACCACCATATCCAATCTAGACACCATCACGGAGGGGTTCATCATCCTCATTGGTGCCTCTCTGATGATGCGTAAGTAGTTCCTTGTAGACCTACAGGTCCGTAGTTAGTAGCTAGATGGCTTCCTCTCTCTCTTTTGATTCTCAATACAATGGTCTCTTGGAGATCTATTTGATATAACTCTTTTTGTGGTGCGTTTGCTAGGATCCGATGAACTTTGAGTTTATGATCAGATCTATGTTTTTATCCACGAAAGTGTTTTGAGTCTTTTGATCTCTTATATGCATGATTACTTATAGCCTCGTATTTCTTCTTCGAATCTTTGGTTTAGGTAGGCCAACTAGATCGATTTTTCTTGCCATGGGAAGAGGTGCTTTGTGATGGGTTCGATCTTATGGTGCTTGATCCCAGAGACAGAAGGGGAACCGACATGTATATATCGTTGCTATTAAGGATAATAAGATGGGGTCTATTTCTACATAAATAGATCTTCTCTACATCATGTCATCGTTCTTATTGCATTACTCTGTTTCTCCATGAACTTAATACACTAGATGCATGCTGGATAGCGGTCGATGTGTGGAGTAATAGTAGTGGATGCAGGCAGGAGTCGGTCTTCTAATCTTGGACGTGATGCCTACATAATGATCATTGCCTGGATATCATCATGATTATTTGAAGTTCTATTAATTGCCCAACAGCAATTTGTTTACCCGCCGTATGCTATTTTTCTCGAGAGAAGCCACTAGTGAAATCTACGGCCCCCGGGTCTCTTCTTTATTATATTTGCCTTTGCGATCTATTTTATTTGCTTTTATTTTCAGATCTATAAACCAAAAATACAAAAAAAAATCTTTTGATGCGGCTTCTAATCACACATCTCACCTCCTTGCAATTTGCAATATTTTCCATTTGCCTCTCGTTTTCCTCTCGCCCACTTCACAAAAATTTGCCGTTTTATTCGCCCTCTTTTTCATTCGTCGTTTTTTCTTGTTAGATCTGTTTTTTGAGTACAATCTTGTTGCGTAGTCATAATGACTCAAGAGAACACCAAGTTGTGTGATTTCTCCAATACCAAAAACAATGGTTTTATTAGCACTCTGATTTCTCCTCCCGCCACTAGTGCGGAGTCTTGTGATATTAATGTTGCTTTGTTGAATCTTGTTATGAAAGATCAAGTTTTCGGTACTCCTAATGAGGATGTCGCGTCCCATCTTAACACATTCGTGGAATTATGCAATATGCAAAAGAAAAAAGATGTGAACAGTGATATTGTGAAGTTGAAATTATTCCCGTTTTTTTTGCGAGATCGTGCAAAAATTTGGTTTTTTTTCTTTGCCTCGCAATAGTATAGATTCTTGGGATAAGTGCAAGGATGCTTTCATTACTAAGTATTTTCCGCCCGCGAAAATTACTTCTCTTAGGACACAAATCATGAATTTTAAACAACTTGAGCATGAACATGTTGCGCAATCTTGGGAAAGAATGAAATTGATGCTTAGAAATTGTCCTACTCATGATTTAAATCTTTGGATGATCATACAAAATTTTTATGCGGGATTGAATTCCCTTTCTAGAAATCTTTTAGATTCCGCTGCGGGTGCTACTTTTATGGAAATTACTTTGGGTGAAGCTAATAAATTGCTTGATAATATTATGGCAAATTATTCACAATGGCATACCAAAAGAGCTCCTACTAGTAAAAAAAGTCAATTCGGTAGAAGAAATAAATTCTTTGAGTGAAAAAGTTGATGCTCTTATGAAGTTGGTTGCTAATAAAAATGCTCCTATTGATCTTAATGATGTGCATTTGTCTACTTTGATTGAGCAAAATAGTGATGCCATAGATGTGAATTTTGTTTCGCGATTTTTTTAATAATAATGCTTATAGAGGTAATTTTAATCCTAGACCTTTTTTGGGAAATTCCTCTAATAATTGTGGTAATTCCTATGGTAATCCTTCTTATAATAATAAGAGGAACACCTCTGATCTTGAGAATAATATTAAAGAATTTATCAATTCTCAAAAGAATTTTAATTCTACAATAGAAGAAAAGTTGAGTAAGATTGATGATATGTCTGGAAGCATTGTTAAAATTTCTTATGATGTAGAAAATCTCAAGATGAAATTTTTTGTGCCTAAGGTAGAAGAATCAATTAAAGCTTTATATGTTTCTATGGATGAAAGTAAGAAAAGAACCGCTATGCATAGAGCTAGAAGAGAATTTTTAGAAAAGGCGTTTTCTAGTGATTGCTTTCATAAAAATGATGAAGATCTTAAAATGATTGGTGTTTCTTCTATTGATTCTTTGTTTAGTAAAATTAAGATTGATGAAAAAGGGACTGAAGAAGAGTCAACTTTAGTTAGAAAGCATCCCGATAATTCGGAGGGTGAAAATCTTATTGAGCAAATTGATAAAAGTGGGTTTGAAGAGGTCAAAACTTTAACTAGTGATGTGCCCACTCTTTTGGATTACAAAGACTTTAATTATGATAATTCCTCTTTGACTGATTGTATTTCTTTGTCGCAATCCATGATAGATTCACCCCATGCTTATGAACAAAATAAAGCTTTTACTGAACATGTTGTTGATGCTATGATGAAAGCTTTGGAAGAAAAGTTGGAATTAGAGATTTCAAATCCTAGAAAGTTACATGATGAATGGGAACCTATTATCAAAGTCAAGATTAAAAATTATGAGTGTTTTGCTTTATGTGACTTGGGTGCTAGTGTTTCTACAATTCCAAAATCTTTATGTGATGTACTTGGTCTTACCGATATTGAAGAATGTTCTTTAAATTTGCACTTGACGGATTCTACTATTAAAAAGCCTATGGGAAGAATTAATGACATTCTTATTCTTGCAAATAGGAATTATGTGCCCACATATTTTATTGTTCTTGATATTGATTGCAATCCATCTTGTCCAATTATTCTTGGTAGACCGTTTCTACGCATTATTAGCGCCGTGATTGGTATGGAACACTTCCCTAGAACAAGAACTAGGCCACCATATGAATCAATCACGAGGGCATCTTATGGATCTAGAAATAAAGATGACAATGCTTAGATCTTTGTGTTATGCCTAGCTAGGGGCTAAAACGATAGCGCTTGTTGGGAGGCAAACCAATGAATAAAATTTATTTTTGTCATTTTCTTTCTGTTCTTGACTGTTTGCACAATTATTCTACTGTTATGATTGTGTTTTTTGTGTTTTAATTAGTGTTTTTACCAAGCAAAGGCTTTGGGATCATGTTGGGTGATAGTTGATTTGATCTTGCTGAAAAACAGAAACTTTTGCGCTTACGAAAATAATTCTCATTTTTAACAAAAGCGCGATAAAATATTGATTCTTTTTTCAGAAGATTGATATACAAATTGCCCACATTTTCCTATTTTTTCAGAATTTTTGGAGTTACATAAGTATCCGAAATATTCAAATTGCTACAGACTATTCTGTTTTTGACAGATTCTGTTTTCTCTCCGTTGTGTGCTTATTTCGATGAATCTATGGTTTGTATTGGAGGGTATAAGCTATAGCAAAGTTGTAATATAGTAGATATAATGCAAAAATAAAATATGAATGGGTGTTCAACAGTACTTATAGTAGTGATTTGCTTTCTTATACTAACGGATCTCACGAAGATTTTGTTGAGTTTTGTGTGATTGAAGTTTTCAAGTTTTCGGTGAGATCATAATGGATGAAGAATTAAGGAGTAAGAAGAGCCTAAGCTTGGGGATGCCCATGAAATCCCAAGCTATTTAAACCTATATAAGGTTCTGGGAGAACTCGTGCCCACGAAGCTCCCTCGATGTCATGCATTCCCCGTCGTCCAATCCTGGTAAGTCCGCTGTTTGACTTCGTTTGAGGCGTTGGATGTTCACTGGTTGTTTCGCTGCTCATTTTTACCGCCTGATGACCTTGGACAGCCAATGACTGGTGGGCTCTCGCAGGGTGCATGTTGATTGGGTGAACATATCCGAGGTGCAGGTTCACCCTCTCCCCGCCCGCCGCGTGCGCGTCGTGCCGTCTGCACGAGCGTGGGGCAGGCCCTCGCCTGCACCCTCCCTCCTCGATCGTTCTCCCTGGTCAGCCGCCGCAACCCGAAGCCACGAACCCTAGCCCCCTTTACCCTCGCCCGCAACCCTGATCTTTCTCCCTCCTCGATCTTTGTTCTGCCCCAAGCTTCTCATCCTCCCTCCCCTGCTTCTCTACTCTCACGAGAAGGAGGAAGATGCACACGACGACGGCTTTGAGATAGCTCGCCTGGCTGCAGGGAAAGGCGACGGGACCGGCATCCTGGGCGGCGGCGACGGCTGGACTCCAGGAGCTGGCCGAGGTTGTCCTCGCCAAGGAAGCGGGCGACAGCGCAAGGTACAGAAGACTTGACAGGCCCTAGTGGTGGCTGTCACTGAATTCGCACTCGAACAGAGAAAAAGAAGCAAATTTGGTGGGAATTTTGAGGTCGATTCACCCAGATCCAGGGCAGAGTAGCTAGGGTTCTTGCCAGCCGGGACACGGCGGCTACAAGGGCCAAGCCCAGATTAATCTCCAATGCCCTCTCCACAAGCCCGGGGAGGGTTTATAAAGAGAATTCAGAGCTAAAAGTACAAAGCGACAGGTTCAATAGGTAAAAGCAACGCGGTAACTTTTAAAAGTAAGTTGACAACGATCTAAACCGTCCAGATGAAGATCTACGGCTGTAAACGCAGCTCGGCAGCGAAGCGGTAAGTTCTTCTAAGCTTCGTTGGATTGCAAATCGACGGCTGACACGCATCCAGGCAAAACTCAATGTCACTGTGCTTCATCAGGTGATCTCCAACAGTTACCAGGCCTGACAATTCCCCCCAACGAAGAACAGACTTGCCCTCAAGGATGAAAAGCAGGGAAGATTTTCTGAATGAAAGCCGCATCTTCCCAGGTGGCATTTTCCACTGGTAGGTTGAGCCACTTGATACGCCACTGCACTGCTGGAATGCTAATGTCTCCCTGGGCTCGTGGGATTAGTCGTCGTTCAAGTAGTGCTTCAGGCTGAATGAGGATGTTACCATGTTCATCTAGCAGTGGAAATTTGGGGTTAGGTACAGCTTCAGGACCAATGTGCTTCTTGAGTTGGCTTACATGAAAAGTGGGGTGAAGCTGACAGCCCTCGGGCAGGAGGAGCCTATAAGCCACAACTCCAATTCTCTCCATGACTCTGAAGGGCCCATAATATTTGGAGTGAAGTTTCAGGTGTGTGTGTGTGTATGCTCAAGCAGGTGTGTCTGTATGGTTGCAATTTGACATAGACCATATCTCCAATAGCAAGTTGTCTCTCAGATCTTTTCTTGTCAGCAAAAAACTTCATTCTCTCTTGTGCTTTGAGTAAATTGTCCTTGATCTGTTGGGCTATTGTGTCCCGGTCCAGTTCAGCTTGGTGATCCTCACCTTCCATTGGTGGTAACATCTATTCAGCAATCAGGTGAGGAGGTCTGGCATACAGAGCTTGAAAAGGAGTCATTTTCAGTGATGTATGGAAAGTGGTGTTGTACCACCATTCAGCCATTGAAAGCCAAGTATGCCATTTCTTGGGATGAGCAAAAGCCAGGCATCTTAAATAATTCTCAAGTCATTGATTTACTCTTTCTGTTTGCCCATCTGATTGGGGGTGGTAAGAAGCACTCATGTGTAATTTAACTCCCATTTTGTTGAACAAGTGCTGCCAGAGATGACTAGTGAATATTCTATCTCTGTCAGTTACTATCACTGTAGGCAGTCCATGTAATCTGAATATGTTGTCAGTGAAAGCTTGGGCTACTGTCTTTACAGTGATGGGGTGTCTCATGGCCACAAAGTGAGCATATTTAGTGAAACGATCAACTACAACCAGTATCATGTCCTTGTGTTCAGATTTGGGCAGCCCTTCCACAAAGTCCATGCTAATGTGGGTCCAAGCAAAATCTTGAACTGGGAGAGGTTGCAACAAGCCAGGGGGGTGCACATGTTGGGCCTTGTTCAATTGACAGACAGGGCACTGCTGAACAAAGGTTTGCACTGCCTTCCTCATGCCAGGCCAAGTAAAAAGGATTTTCAATCTGTGGTAAGTTGCTCTTTCCCCAGAGTGTCCTCCTAATTTAGACTTGTGAAAAGAAGTGAGCAAGGAATTTTTCGATTCACTGTTGTTGCCAATCATGATTTTTTCCCTTGTATCTGAGCACTCCACTGGTGAGAGTATAAGGAGGTTGGCCAGTTGGGTCTATTGCTAGCTTAGCAATTAAGTCAGAACATTTAGTGTCTCCTTTGTAACTGTTCACCACTTCAGAAATCCAAGAGGGAATTGCAGTGCTAGAGCCCAAGGCATTCAGGGCATATTTAACTCTGGAGAGAGCATCAGCTACTCTTGCCTTTCTTGTACTCCACTGTGAATTTGTACCCCATGAGTTTAATGAGGAGTTTGTGCTGCACCCCTTCAGTTATTTTTTGCTCCTGTATGTATTTCAAACTCTGCTAGTCAGTTCTGATAATTAGAGAGGATGAAGCAAAGTAATGCTTCCACTTCTTAAGTGCTTAAATGATGGCCAATGCCTCTTTGTCATATGTGGACCAGGCAGCAGCTTTAGGGCCTAGAGCTTTGCTCATATAAGCAATGGGTTGTCCCTTCTGCATTAACACTGCTCCAAATCCATATCCAGAAGCATCAGCTTCTAGGACAAAAGGGAGGGAGAAATTAGGCAAGGCAAGGACTGGTGCAGAAGTCATCCTGGTCTTTAGTTGTTGGAAAGCAGTCATTTGCCTGTCAGTCCATTGAAATCCTTCCTTTTTCAATGCATCAAACAGTGGCTTGCAAATTAGTCCATAATTCTGAATAAACCCCCTGTAGTATCCTGCTAGTCCCAAGAAACTCCTCAGGTGTGTCACATTCTGAGGTGTGGGCCAGTTTACTATGGCTTCTATTTTTGCAGGATCTGTGGATACTCCCTTGTCAGTCACCACATAGCCCAAGTACTCCACTTTGTTTTGTGCAAAGGTGCACTTCGAGAGCTTTGCATAGAGTTGATGTTTCCTGAGTGCTTCCAATACCAGGGCTACATGTTCCAAGTGCTCCTTGTAGGTCTTGCTAAAGATGAGGATATCATCAAAGAAAACTAGCACACAGTGTCTCAGTAATGGCCCCAATACAGTGTGCATGAGTTCTGTAAAGGAGGGAGGCCCATTTGTCACTCCAAAAGGCATGACCAAGAACTCAAACAAACCAATGTGTGTGCTAAAAGCAGTTTTCTCTATGTCTCCTCCTTTCATTCTGATTTGATGATACCCACTTCTCAGATCTAGTTTGGTGAAGATTTTTGCTCCATTCAATTCATCCAAGAGGTCTTCTATCATGGGTATGGGATATTTGTTTTTGATTGTGTGTGCATTTAGTTTTCTGTAATCAATGCATAACCTCCAAGTCATGTCCTTTTTCTTGACCAAAATAGCAGGGGAGGAATATGGACTGTGACTTAATCTGATAATCCCTTTCTGGAGAAGATCTTTAATGATTTCTTCCAATGCATTTTTCTGATGATGTGGCAATCTGTATCCTCTCTGATTTATAACTGGGGCTCCAGGTTCAAGCTTGATTGGTCACATTCTCTTTGTGGGGGTAACCCAGTGGGCTCTGCAAAAACATCTTTGAAGTTTTCCAATAATGTAGTTATTCCAGGTTTTTGGACAGAGTCATGTATGGTTTCCAACTGCACTGGTTGCATCCACATCAAAGCTCCAGTGAGCATGTCATCAAGTATGTTTTCCATGTCTTGCAGTGTAGGAGTGCAAGGGCTAGTGGGTAAACTCTCATCCAGGAAAGTGGTTTGTTGCCCATTGGGCTGTCTGATCCCCAACCTCATGTTAGGCAGATCCAAAATGACAGGGCTATGCTGATACATCCAGTCAGCCCCCAGTATGATATCATATCCAGTGAGTTTCAACAGCCTGAAATCACACACCAATTCTACTCCTTGGATGTTGTACTTGATTTTGTGTAGAGAAAAATCACTGTATAATTTGCCCCCATTAGCTACTGTCACTTGGACTTGTTTTACTGGTGTGGCAGGGCAACCAGATTGTAAAGCAAGAGCAGGGGAGATGAAATTAGTAGTGCTTCCACTATCCACAAAGGCTAGACCCACTGTTTTTCCAATTTGGACCTGGAGAGTAAAAGTGTGTTTCTTTTTATCTTCAGGTACTCCTGTAGCTGCATGCATGGAAATTTTTAGTTCTTGCTTATCAGGAGGTTCTTCATCCCCATCTGAATGTAGCTCCTCTACATCTACTATGTAGATAATGTCAGGGTTTTCTCCTTGTTCTTGCAGTGCCTGAACTTGTGCTTTTGGTGACATCTTGCACACTTGCTTGTGCCCTGGGAACCATGGTTCTCTGCATAATGCCCTTTTCTCTAGCTTGTTCTATAACAGCAGCAGGAGATGTGCTTGCAGGAAGTACAGGTTTAGATATTTCTCCTGTAGTTCCTCTTCTGTAGTTGGGCACATAAGGCTTCTGAGTGATGGCAGGAGGACAAGACTTTTCAATTCTTCTGGCTAACCACATAGCTTTGTTCATGTCAGTAGGTTCTAAACATTCCAAGTGACTTTGGATGTAAGGGTTTAGCCCAGCAATGAAACTATGCATATAATAGTCATCTGGTACTGCAGGGTTGTCCCTCCTCATCAAGTTCATGTGTTGTTCAAACTCTGTAATATACTGAGCAACTGAAGTTTGTTGTGTTAACTTGTGAAAGGCTTTCACATTCTCACACACCGATGTGACTGCAAATCTTTGTGTGATCGCAGAGCAGAACTTGTGCCACGGAGTATGATGAACAATAAACCCTGTGCCTCTCCACCATTGGATCGCTTCTCCTTTTAAGTATGAAATTGCTATCTCAGTTCTTTGCTCAATTGGGGTTCTTGTAGCTGAAAAATATTGTTCAATATTCTGTATCCAAGAGTCTGCATCCACTCCATCGAATTCAGCAATGTTTAACTTTGCAGGTTTAACACAAAGGAGATTTCTTCTAACTTCAGGTGTATAAGTTCTGTTCCTTTCTCTTCTGATCTCTGCTTCAGGTAATTCGTCCACTGTCATGATATGTTTTGTGACCTGACCTTGTTGTTGCTGAGGGGTGTGGAAGTCTTGCTTGTTTGCTGTATGATTAGGGTGCCTATAAGGGCCCTTTGGCGTGCCATCCATGTTTAGCTCTCTGCCTGTTGCTTTGTCAACAAGAACAACAGATCCCCCAGTTGCAGGTTCATGTTTCTCAGTGGCAAGGTGGTTGTTTGGTAGTTGCTTTGGCCTTCCTGGAGGAACAGCCGTGCTTCCTTGCCCTGACAGCGGATCTGGTCTTTCTTCCTCCTCCTCTTCCTCGTCAACTGACTGCTCTGCTGTTAACTTCAGCAAGGAAATCTGAATTTTCTTGAAATTCTTCTGTATGCTAGAGAAGTTTTTGTTGACAGAGTCTGTGAAATGGTAGAACTCCTTTCTGTCATCTTCGCGTTCTTGCCTGAGTGTTTTTATGTCAAGTTGCAGCGATTTAAGCTCCAAACAATCAGTATCTTGCATCTCACCTGCCATGTCTTCAGGTGTTTTGTTGGCCATTCCTGAAGATCCGGTTCGAGGATGAAACTGGGGAGGGATTTTATGCCGGTCGCCCGGCAACCAACCACACCATCTCAAATTTCTCCATCAGCTCGGCGTAGAACTGCGTCGCCGGAACGACAGCACTGAAAGGGAGGGTTGGGTGGGATTTTATACTGAAGAAGTTTTCTTCAGAAACCACTGCTCTACCTTCTGCTACCGACGATCTCCGCCGCCTATCGCCTCCGAACAGCGCCGCCGCACCAGATCGGAGCCCAGATTGGATCTCGGCTCAGATCTCGCCTCCAAGGACTACAACCTACGCTCTGTATACCACTTGACAGGCCCTAGTGGTGGCTGTCACTGAATTCGCACTCAAACAGAGAAAAACAAGCAAATTTGGTGGGAATTTTGAGGTCGATTCACCCAGATCCAGGGCAGAGTAGCTAGGGTTCTTGCCAGCCGGGACACGGCGGCTACAAGGGCCAAGCCTAGATTAATCTCCAATGCCCTCTCCACAAGCCGGAGGAGGGTTTATAAAGAGAAGAGCTAAAAGTAGAAAGCGACAGGTTCAACAGGTAAAAGCAACGCGGTAACTTTTAAAAGTAAGTTGACAACGATCTGAACCGTCCAGATGAAGATCTACGGCTGTAAATGCAGCTCGGCAGCGAAGCGGTAAGTTCTTCTAAGCTTCATTGGATTGCAGATCGACGGCTGACACGCATCCAGGCAAAACTCAATGTCACTGTGCTTCATCAGGTGATCTCCAACAGTTACCAGGCCTGACAAGGCCACCCGTGTGCAGCTCCGCCATCGCCTCCCTCCATTGCTGATCTCCATCTCATCTCTTTCTGCAGGGGGCTCATCCTGCCATGGTGCTCAACCACCGATTGAGATTTGGAGGGAGACAAGGAGAGCGCAGCGAAAACAAGCGTGCTAACGGAGGCTCCAGAGATGCAAGGTGATAGGGCCCAGTCTATGCTCCTGTTGTGCTGTTGGGTGAGTTTCTTCACCCTTCTTGTCAACGAGTTGTTCATGTTTAGGGAGGTTCCTGTAATTTTTTTTTTGTTTATTTCAGTCGACCAGATGCTCAGATCTAGCTAGGCTTCCATGTAGGATTGTTTTAACCTTTTATGTTTGTTGGGTGCTTCGGATAAGTTTCTGCAAATGGATTTTTGTTCCTGCTTAGGAGATGCTCTCTGACCTGACTAGAGTCATAGAAAGTTTTTGTTGTCTTTCTTTTCTTAGTTTGTTTGGTACCTTTCTCTTTCCTCATCAAGAAGGGGATTGATTTTTCCTGGAGCTCCTTTTCCCTCTATAAAGGAAATTTTTGCTCCTTTGTTTGATGTGTTTCCCTCCTTTGAATTGTAGGATTTTTAGGATGGGCCTTCGGTCTTCCTATTCATAAGTTTGCCTTTATACTGCATGTTAATTCATTCTATTGGGTAGGTAAATAAACTCCTGTAACTTTACCGAATCATCAATGTTGTCTTTCCTAACCCGAGTTTTTCTTTACAACAACTTGATTGCCTGTGTATTTGTGTAATTTTCTGCATATTCATACGGCTCTGAATGCTGTTCCGTTCCTTGATATTAAAGAAGTTAACTCTTCTTCATAGAAGTTTTTCAAATGCCCTGATGGGATGACCCTAAACATGGATAGTTAAACTTGGTATATCAGCTCAAACACCTGATCGGTAAAATGGAGTTCTATTGGTCCTAACTGCTATTCTAAATCCTTCAAAAAGAAAAAAAAGTGATATACTAAATAAACTATCTGCTCTGTTATTTTTATTTTTTAGTTTTGCTTCCATCCATGTATTTATAGTACCCTGGGTAGCTACAACAGTGATGTGTGGCTTGGGGAGCTCCGCACACATCAAGCGACGGCGAGTGCATTCAATGACACCATGCTGTTGGTCCTGGAGAACAAGGTATTGGCATTTGTCGTTGTACAACACTAGAGGACTGGCAAGCGATGTAGTTGTTTGTTCCTTAACCCTGTAAACTATGAACTGAATGGCTACTTCGTTGATGCATATTTATTTAATCGAAGTTTAGTTTTATTATGTCCAGATCTTTGATTCTTTCTACTTTAGTGTGGTCTGAGATATAATGATATTTATTTCATGTGTATCACATATCTATTTATACTTAGTTTGGAAATTGTAGCATCCTCCCCTAACTGCTTCTACTACACTTCATGGAAATAGCTTTTATTTGCTGATGTGATTTGGATTTTTGCTCTACGCAACCATTTCCTATGATTAACTTTAGAAGATGGCGAGAACCGTTGGTTATTCATTAGATTCAAGAAGTTTGTTTGTGCAGCAATCTTGCTGGTGACATCCGATTTTACAATTTGGGTGTGGGTTTTGCTACTGGTGACACCCCAAGAACAGTAGTTGGTGCGTACATTTCCATAGGTCTGTGATATTTTAAGATATTCACAAAAGGAGTATTTGAGATGTCCATATTTATATAACTATGTAGTCATGCATATTTCATCTCTTTTCCTAATTGAATGAAGCAATGGTCTTGGAGTAACTGTTATGTAATCTCCGTTGCCAACTGGTCAGCTATGTTCTGGTTTATGCCCTGATGCAGTATATCACTTTCCCGTTTGTGTTCAGGGTATGATGACATTAGGCAGAATGGCAAGAGCGGTAACATCTATTATGATCACAAAGCGGAGAGAAAAGGGATTGCTTCCTCGTCCGGCCTTTCATTTTATTTCTCCATACATGCAAATTATTTTATTCTGGAGCTTTTCTATGGAAGGAATGTTTGCTTGCATCACTCCTGAACTCCAAAAGATTTTTTGTTTAGGCTGTATTTAGATTTTTTTGCTTTTTGAAATGAATGGTAAAGCACCATGTTGGTTACATTAGATTTTTTTTCAGACTGGTGTAAAGTCAATAATTTCTTGATCCCTTTTCAGTTTAAGTAAACCATCCAGATAATCAGGATTTGTTTACCCTATTCAGTGTTTCTCTCGTACCTTGTTTTTGTTTGAAGGTTTGGGCTGGAATAGTTAGATACATGTCTATTATTATTATCTAAAATTACATTCTTTTACAGTTTTCTCACTGTTATATTTGATAACCTTCGGCTGTCTGCCTTCTCCATTTTCTGGTTAGTTGATTGATAAGAGTCAAGTGATGTATGCTTTTTTTAGATAATGTTTAACATAGGGTACATGGTTTTAGAAAAAAAAAATCTCATTTACCATTGTATGCATGCACATTCCATCTTATGTCTTCAAGTTGTTATGCAGTTCTGTTTCACGATGAGGTTATAATCTGGAATAGACTTATTGTCGAGTGGTCTCCGTTTTTTGTGGGATACCCACACATCTGTAACTTGGGAGGACCACCCATGCATAGGAAATTGTTGGACGAGAGTACAACGAATTGTGGATTTTCCTTTATTTTTTCTTCAAAATAATTGACTTTGCCTTTGTCTGGTATTGTTGTTCCTCATATTTCAACTGATAAATCATTTTATAGTTCATCTTCTCCATTCATTTGTTAATAATCTAAAAAATCATGAAATGTCACCATAATCTGTCATATATGTGTTTGGACTTGCATTGCAGGTGGTCGTGAATCTCGGGCTCTGCGGGTCCATCTATGACATCCTTGCCGTCGAAGAGGGATTCATCCTTCCAGGATAGGGCTGCTCGATGTATAAAGTAACCAGTGCAATCATCTTTGCCATCCATTTATGTTTGTTAAGGAATGTGTTATGTATATGCTCTGTAAGCTCTGTACAAGATCAATGCCGTTTGGTAACCAGTCACATAAATACTTACTAATTCTGTATGTCGTTTGGTATATGCTCTGTAAGCTCTGTACAAGATCAATGCCTAAAAGGGTGTCTACGTCGCTTTTCCATGCCCTTTAGTGTGTGCAGTTGAGTTGGATACCTAAAGCTCCAGTATGTTTAAGTTCATTACTGTGCAGTTTCCTACTGTTGCATGTAACCCCGAGGTCTTTCTTAGTAGTGCCTAGCATTTGATTGACGTGCGTGCATAGAACTGGAAGTTTTGGGAAGTTTGTGTCTTAGACAGTAAACTGTTTAATATCAGTTTTAAGTTGATGTTTGGTTGCTGCCCACAGCAGCTCTACCAATCCATTGGCGCACCAAAAGATTGGTGACAGATTCGGCCACCGGCATCTCGCCCAGGAATTGGCTACGGAATGAACTGGAAAGAGCCAATGGGCGTTGGCAAGCCAAATATTTGGAGCCCAGCCAAACGGGTACCAAAATGTTTTTGCTGGGGCATTTGGGCACCAAGCCAATTTGTTTGCTTTGTTGGAACAACTGATTGATAGTATCTTCACTGGAAGTTATGTCAGCAGCAGGCATTTGGTCATATATTTATGCCATTGTTCGCGTCGCGGAGGCTTGGCTGGGAAGTTTATGCCCTTTATGTCTATTAAAGTTTAGCTAAAGACATCGATATTTTAATTTTGTGGAGATGCAAAGCAGCTCCGTAGGTAGAGGTATGTAATTAGTCAATACATTTTTAAACTATTAGTTCATCTTCTCAAAACAATTTTAATGTACAGGTAGTGTATCTAAAGTTAGGATCTTTCTACATTGCACAACCAAGTTTCCAGCCTAAAAATATTTAGCCTTTTGTCTAAAATTCTATTGTTAACCTTTTCCATATACAATTGCTGCCTGCTACACTATACTGGGCATTTCCTTCCAGAGGAAAGGGTGTTGCAGTTCAGTTACCACTTCCTTGTCTAAAAAGCTACCGGCAAAATCGTCTATCAGTTTGAAACAAGTATTGGTCCATTGATATTAGAGTTCATAAGGGGTAGTGGCATCTTCAGGAAAAAATAGTGGCAGAAATGTTCTTTTCTGGTGCAGGAATGATATTACTGCCTGAGTCCTCAAAACGTATTATTTAGTTGCTTTAATTTATAAAGATGCAATTTCTATGTGAATTGTGATGTTCTTGCTTTCATGATAATGTGCTTCAACACTTTATTATTGTTCTCAGATACTGATTTCCCGTCATTTTGGTAGAATGTCCAAGGGAGGAATGATGTGGGCGTAGAAATCGCAGCTCCTCTCAAAGCACATGCAAGATGTTACCATATTATTCCTTATGTTGATTTGTACATGGCGCAGTGAAATTTGAGATATTTTCTAATGTTTGACAAGTAGATAATCAAACAATATAAAGGTTTGGTGAAATATGACCCACATCAAATTTAATAGAAGCCTTCTGATGTGAAATTCAAATCAAATATATGGACTAGCTCATTCGGATACTACAGGGGGAAACAACATTTGCTTTCTGAATTCAGTATTGGTTCTATTGGTACAAATAGCTGGATAGTGATCTTAGTGAAATATTAAAGCCTGGTCTAAAATATGAATGGATCTAAATAACACAGAACCAGTGGATAGAAGACTCCATTTTTTATCTATACCGAGGAGCTAAACTTCTAGACATACATGTTTACTGAAACATAAAGCTCCTAACAAATGCAAATATTTGAAAAGCACACACGGTCATAAATGGTTCAAATGTTGCCCGAATGGCGCATTTTTAGCTAAGTCTTACCAAGCACCTAAATTTCTAAAACTGAAAAGATATTAAAGAAACACAAACTGTTTCAGAACACTCTATGGTTGAATTTGGGCCTTGTGCCATTTGGCTATATGTTACCTGAAAAAGATATCAATCAAAAGCTTAGTGAAAAATAAATATATTTTCAACGTGAGGTACCAAATTAAAATGTGCATCTACATCTTACTGTAGAGAACAAGCTTAGATTTTTATTATTATTATAGGGGGTTAAAATTATTGCCATATTGCTTGGTCACAGCTAAAGCAACTAATACATGGATTTTTCTTTAATGTGAACATGGGTTCAGTGTGGAAAAAAAATTAACACGTTGGTCAAAATGCGCCCATTGCATATATTTATCAAACTGGTATAGTCCTTTTTAACTTTGAGCTAACACAGAAAATTGTATAGAGAGAATTTATGGTCACATTTTGAAAACTCTGTTCCATAGTTTGAACCTTCACTTTTCATTACTAAAAAGATCATTGGTATTGCCAAATTGCCAAGCATTTGTTTTCAATTACTCTTGGTTTGAAATGGGACACTGCCATTTGGCGCCATTTGATGCCCAACCGCTTCATATTCTACTTCAAGCAGGCCAACCAAAGAAAATGCTTCGTGGGCCGAATTGAATACCATACGACTACTTTCGAGTAGATATGCGTCTATATGGCACATGCATAGTCTTTTTCTTTCAAACACACATTTTTTTTATAGAAACACTACTTTTTTAAACAGGAGGCTTCTTAAATGGTTTTATACATGGTGTTAGGTATACTTATATTCTTATTAAGCAAAAAAATATTGTTTTTACATAGCGATCTAAATTCTTACCGTACGTGCTTGCTCAACCAAAAGATTGCTTGAAAAATACATATATTTTCAACACTCATGTTTTTGAGTGAGTCTATAGTACCAAATTGAAATGTTTATGTACATCTCACTATAGACAGCAAGACACCATTCCTTTTCATTAAAGGGGATTAGATTTGCTATCATATGTGCTTGCCCACAACGAAATTAACTAAATCACTTTTTTCAAGGCGCATATGGATTCAATGGGCCACAGCTAAACCGACTAAACATAGGTTTAATTTCATATATGACTTTCTACTATCAAACTACAATGAGTATATACATCGTCTGTCATTACTAAAGGAAACTATTTTCATCACGAACATGGGTTTAGCGGGTCTCTGCGCCATTTGGCGCAACGGGTCAACTAGTTATATAAAAGAGAAGCAAGCAACTAATCTTGGGGATGCCCGAGTGGCATCCCCTCTTTCTTCTAACGACCATCGGTATTTTACTTGGAGCTATATTTTTATTCGTCACATATCATGAGTTTTGCTTGGAGCGTCTTGTATGATTTGAGTCTTTGCTCGTTTTGCTTTTTATTTTGTGTCATGAATCCTGGCTGGACACACCTATTTGAGAGAGCCAAAATTATGCTATGACTTGTTAGAATTGCTCTCTATGCTTCACTTAAATCTTTATGAGCTATGGAATTGCTCTAGTTCTTCACTTATATCTTTTTTAGCACGGTGTGCTTTAGTATTTTGAAGAAAAATGCTCTCATGCTTCAATTTAATTTATTTGAGAGTTAGTAAATTTTTTAAGAAATTCTCTCTTGCTTCACTTAAATTATTTTGAGAGAAGAAAAAATTTATGCTCGTGTTCTTCACTTAAATTTGTTTCAACTATCAAAAGCAACATATGAAATTAGTCCCAAAGTGATAGATATTCAAGAGGGATAAAATAAAAACTTTCATGAAGATCATTGGACAAAATAAACTTGATTCCTTGTAATAGTTTTGTGATATGATGATATAATATGTGAGTCATGTTGATGAGTAATTATGCTTTAGTAAGAATATTGGTGTTAAGGTTTGTGATTACCTATGCAAGCGCGAAAGTATGCAATGAAATTACATCCTACTTGTGGTGCATTATTCGGTGTTAGTTATGCTTAATGCTCGCTTATGAGATTTTTCGTTTCTTGGTTGGATGCTTCTCAATCTTTTGCTAGCCTTCATTTTGCACTAAGTATGATCACTACTTGTGCATCCAAAATCCATAAACCAGTTTTGCCATATGAGTCCACTATACCTACCTATATTTAGTATTATTTTGCCATTCTAAGCAAATTTGTATGTGCCATCTGTAATTTTCAAAATAAATTTCTCTTTTGTGTGCTCGTACAGCTCATGAAACGGTAAGGGGTGGCTGATATATTTCCATGCTAGATGTGTTATTCTCAAGACGAGTGTTTATTCACTTGTCATTGCACGAGAGTATGGCAAAGGTATTAGGGATTGTAACGACCCGAACCTGATAAGATTCGATGTCTCTATGCTAATTGTGCTAGTCCCTCGATCGACTTGCTAGCACACACAGTGTAGCGACCCGACCTCAGATGGTCAAATCTCTGTGCATAAGTGTCATCCCTGGATCGGTATGCTGACACACACAGTACTCAAGGATTTATAACAGAGGTAAATCACATGTATAAAGTAACGTAAATACTATTACCTCAATCCAAATAGCGGAAGTAACAACAAGGTTGTGGATTCCCATCAACACCAACGGCAAAGTTGAGTGTAGAAATCATAACCGTAACGTATCACTTACTCGTCGTAAGAATCCTGCAACATGAGACGTTGCAGCCACAAAGGGTCAGTACATTGAATGTACTGGCAAATTCACACCATAGGATAATGATGAATAATAGCTATCACTACATGCATATACGGCTGGTGGAAAAGCTCTAAGTTTATTTTTGCATAAAGCCAATTTTTCCCTACCTCAAAGGAATAAATTTTATTTAACTACAAAGTTTGTTGAAAAACATTGAGAATGGTACCCCCATCTCAATCCCAATTAAAGGTAATTAATAACCCAACAAAATTAATTTAGAGTGTTGAGATCAACATGATAATCCAAGAACCAGATACTCAAGATGTCCATAACCGGGAACACGGCTAATCATGATTAGTTTGTACACTCTGCAGAGGTTTGCGCACTTTTCCCCACAAGACTCGATCTCCTCCGTTGGATTTCTCGCACTACATGGTGTTTGAGAAACGGATGACTGAGACACAGTCTTTCAGAAGCATTAACTCTAACCCTGGGTAGACAGTACCAACCTACATCCCCTACATCTGCTAGCCTACCGCTGGAAGAGGTCATGCAACATACTCAACTATGCTAGAGCCCATAATAGCTTGTGGCTACACACGGAAGTTTCTAGCATGAATAATCTTATGATCCATTTGATCCTGGGTGGCGGACCATAGGAGGATCACACGGTATAACCCCGGGATCTCCTAGGACAACACTGGTATAACCCCAGGTGCCCAAAACCAACAATCCACCCAGATGTGTATTAAAGTTGCCACCTTAAATTGAACCATTAATTAACAAACTCACATCTGTCATGGATACACTCAAACCCAATCCACGTCTACGAGCATAGCATAGCAATATAAGCATAACGTAGAAGTAACACCCAAGGGTTTGATAATAAAATAGATAATAGGTTCTACCTCATCATCTACTTCCCAATACCCACATGTTAATCAGATCCTACTCATGCAATGTTTGAGGGTTGAAACTAATGCATAAAAACTGGGTAATATAGGGATATGATCAAAGTGTTACTTGCCTGTACTGATGATGAAGTTGATTCGCACTCATAACTCCTGATAGTTCTACTCGTCACACTCCGGTCAATCTATCGTAAGCAAACAATAGTAACCACACATAAGCAATCACTCAAAAGATCGGAAAGAACGAAGAAGACAATTCAGAAAACATCAAAACCAAGCAAATAACTCTTGCAACATAAAACAATTTCTAACAGTACCAAAATTATGTGAATTTGGCCTTATCAGAAAGTTTAGGTCAAGAGCTTCGATTTGCAAAAGGAATCAACCAAATCGGAGTTGTAAAACTCGAGTTATGATCAAACGAAGTTCAAATACAAATCTGTTTGAATTCAAAATTTAAAACTTTCAAAAACATGTTTAAGTTGTTTTACTGGATAGAGGGGATCATAACGAAGAAGTGGGCGTTGGTTTCGCTGGATTTGCAATAACAAGCAAGAAGTGGTGCTAGTTTGAAACAGAGGGACTAATCAGTAAGAAAGATTATTATGAATAGGTCCCTGACGAAAATAAACAGAAAAAAGGAAAAAACTAAATAATGAACGTTCGTTGCGGAACGCTAACGAACGAATATGTTCACTGCGAAGAGTTAAACAGTGAGCGTTTGCTAACTAACAAGATTAAATAAGAAAAACCGGTTTTAAAAAGAAAAACCGAATACGAAATAAACCGGATCGGGGTTATACCGGTTCGGCCGGCTCGGTGAGAAAAGCCAACGGCGTCGAACGGCGACAGCGGTGAGCTCCGGCAAGGTGAGGCGGGATGGCGCTGCAGCGGCTCCGGCGAGGTGCGGCAACGGCGGCGGTGGCGCGGGGCGGATGCGGCAGAGGGCGGCGAGCGACAGGCGGCGGTGCGGCGGCGAGGGTTTGGGCGGCGGCGGCCCTAGATGCGGGCGGCGGCGGCTGCGGAGCTTGAGGCGGCGGCGACTGGTGGTGGGAACGGGGCGACAGTGGCGGCTTATAAAGGCCCCGGGGTCGGGGCCGACGGCGGCGGCGATGGCTCGGATTCCCTGCCGGAGTCCGGCGCGGGCACGGGGTCGGGGGCGATGGCGGTTGGCGGCTGGGCTTGGCGTGGCTGGAGCTGGGCCGGCCCAGTTTGAGGGAAGGTTTTTTTTAAAACAATTTCCAAACAAACAAAATAAACAAAAATATTATATAGGTATATAATATATATAAAATTTCAGAAAGAGATTTTCTATGACATGAACATTTTTCTAACATCAAATAAAATCTTCAAAAATTTAAATAAAGCAAAGAGTGCTACTGTTGCAATAAAACCTCATAAAAATCATTTTACAAAATGATTTCAAATTTATTTCTCTCCAATTTTCTGATGTAGGGAATCATTTTACCCTATTTTCCATATATTTTATTTTTGTAGAAAAATAATTTGAATAAAAACCAAAATGACTCCAAATTGAAAATGATTTCAAAGGGGCGTTAAATTTGGTTTCTTTGAAACTTCCAACTCATATTTCATATAATTTTAAGAAGTCATTTTATCTTCTCTCATGAAAATCATTGAGTTGCTTAAAGTTTCTGAATTGGAAAAAATATTTCCAAATAAAATTCAAATCTTTTCAAAACCCTTTTCATTTAATTAAATGGTGAAGAAGTCATGTCATCTTCTCTCTAGGGTTTTGTATTTGAAAAGAATTTGAATTCACGGAGATCAAAATGCAAAATGAAAGTTTGGGAAAGTCCTTTTATTCCCTCTCATTTAACTTTCAAAAAGTTTCGAATTTCACTCACTTTCAGTCAATCAATCACACAACAATCAAAACTATCTATTTAATATAACATTCCAAAATTTAGAATTTTAGGATGTTACAAACCTACCACCCTTAAAATGAATCTCGTCCTCGAGATTCGGAGAGGCTAGAAAGAAATAGGTTAGGGTCGGGGTCTTCTCAAAATCCATCGATCATCTCCGGGGATCTGGGGTGCTACCACCCTTAGAAGCATGATTACGGTTCCTTCATAAACTCATATACTCCATCCTTATTGCTGACGGTGTCGGTCTTCTCAGATTCTCGGGAAAATTCCTTCTCTGGGCCCTTCCGATAGTGGCATAACCTTTTCCTCAATACTTCTGTCCTTTCATCTTGGTAAGGTTCTTCCATTACTGGGTCTTCTTAGCTGACGGGTCTGGCGCCAATACTAATCAACTATCGATATCTCATGGTGGTCAACAATTTATTGTTTCTCCTGCAGGAAATGGATCTGGTTGATCCTCACCGTATAACCTACGGTTGGCAAAAGATGCCTTGTACAAGGGGAAATTGCTATACTATTCTATGGTCCAAACAAGGTTTAATACCGTCGTCTCTCTACTATAGGCAAGTCACTCAGATTTACCATCCCATATAGCAAGGCGAATAATAAGAGTAAGTCGGTATGGTGATCAATCCATCCCGCACCCAAATCATTACCTTGTATATGGTTTAGCGAATCTCGCATTCTAACACTCGGTCTTCCTCACAAGCATTGCAGAATTTCTCTTGTCGACGAACTGGGTTCGGATAAATCCATTGATTCTGCAAGCCAAACAAACATCTATCGTTTCTTCTCAACTCTCAGGTTTTTGCGTTACTCCTATAAGATCGTCTGTTGATAAAGTCGTAATTTCTTCCAGGGTTTTTCCTTCAGTAAGAGTGTGCTTGCTTCTTGGCAGGTCCTGGGGCCTGTGGTTATGGCCCATCTCATCACTTGTAAACCTTGAACTCATCATCGAGGCAACTGCTCGTTATTCCAACTTCCAGCTTCCTAGCATTCTTAAATCCATCCAATGGCACTGTCTTCCTTCCTTCTATTTGCACCAAACTAAGATGTGATTACTCAAACTCATTATGGAGTTACAATTGTTCCATATTACCAACATTATACCTCCTTTATATCCCATAGTACTTCATCCCTTCATAATCTTGGGATATCCCACATATCGAGATAAAACTTATACTTATTTTGTCCGTAGTCCACTTCGTGGAATATCATTATCCTTTCCATGGGTCAAATCTCCTCACATGGTACTACCACCCTTAAAATGCTCCAATCTTCCATAGACCATATTTCTCATATCCTCGAAAATGGTCAAAATCTTTCTTCATAGAGTAACAACTCATTAAATCCAATCAGTTCCCACGATACTAACTTTATTGATTCTCAAATTACTACAGTCTCCTGCATTTCCATTACATGCCTCAACTCATCACCTCAATATAAAGGAAATGTTCACACTACTACTACTATATTTCTCATAGACACAACTATTTATCACAAGTCTCCTTCTCCTTGGGAAAATCTCTGGCAAGGTGCCCTGCTTCATTACAATGAAAACATATTACTTCCGACAAGTCTCGTGGTTTCCTTATGACTACATAGCCTCCTTGGGTCCTCGGCTTCCTGTTTGGGCAATTGCTGAAGTAGTGCCCTGACTCCTCGCACCTGAAACAGGTGATATGACTCAGGTCCTTCCTGGAATCCAATCTATTTCTCTTCCTGGACTTTTCCGTTCCAATCAGGGCTTCTATTTCATGTGGGTCATACTCTACTTCCTTTGTCGGGAATTCTACTAGATCCCCATTCAAACAATTCTGGGAGATGTGTCCTTCTTCTCCACATGAATAGCACGACTTGGTGCAGAGTTTAATTGGGTCTTCTTCGGGTGTGTCCTCCACCTCTTCCTTCATCACAGGTTCTTCTAAAATTTCCATGAGGGCTCCTTTCATTGCTTCTTTCCTCTGCTGGATGGTTCGTTGTACCATGGGGTAAATGTGACACTGAGCAGGGTAGTGGGTAGTCCCTTCACATAAGAAACAAGTAATCTGCCTAGTTGGGCATTGTTCAGCTGAGTGACTTTCTTCACAATGAGTGCATTCATCCTTGTGTTCTTTATGGTTGTGTCCTATTTCTCCAAAGGGCTTGCATGCACAAGGCTTCTTCATATCATTTCCATAAGGCTTCAATTTATGGGACACAAACCGAGACTTTGGCAAAGTCGACTTAAATTCTTTCCAAGTGGTTACTCTTTGCCACCCATTAGTGGTTTGGTACATCATCCACCAAGTAGCAGCACCTTTTAAAAACACTGCAGAGCATGCTGGGCCATATCCTTTCCGGATACAGAGTTATTCTCCATGTGATCCTACATGTTCTGAATCCATCGGTCCGTCTCCAATTGACTTTCGGTCTCGGAAATGTGAGTTCATATCCATCCATCCTCTATTGGGTCCAAGGGTTTTGGGGTGGGATAAGAGAGATAGAGAGGGATACACACAATACAAACAATAGTTTTGAAAAGATAGATTTTATTGTGGCTGTCGGAAAAACATCAAACAAAATGACAGCTCACAATCGTCGCATCTAACATAGGTATATAACAGGGGTTTGGTCTTCTAATGGTCAATAAATCTTCAAAGTCGCCAAACTCTTCAAGTCTTGTTCATGCCTCCAATGGCTTCTTCCGACCGTGCTTGTCCTCTCAAGTTCTTTTGCCAGATCATCTCTGTTGACGCGAAGTCTCTCATGACGTCCTTTAATATTCTGGAGTTGCGTTCCAACTTCTGGGTTTCAACATCCTTGGCATGAACCATGGTCCTACTATCCTTCAGTTCATATCGAATCTCCGGGGTTCTCGAGGTTTTGCTCCTCCAGCTTGGCTACTTTCAGCTTCTGGGTCCCGAGTTCTTCACGAAATGCCTCCTTGTCAAATATGACTTCCTAGAGGTCCACCCTAGAACTCCTGATGTAATTCTCCAGATCCTGGTGATACACCAGCTAGGGTTAAAACTCCATCTTTTGCTGATTAGGTGCTCCATCAGCCTTCTACCATCCAATCCTTCTAAAGAAATGCATGCTTATCTAAGCACGGTGACAATAGCATAAGTGGGCGATAACATCATGGATATCCGTGTTTCTGGTCTTGTCATTACCATGAGCTATCATTCCATAGTTGATATCTCCTCCATTAGGGTTTTCTTGACAAAAACTTTGAGTTCTAATGCTCCATGTTCCGGTCTTTCTCTGATACACCTTGATCTCGGGTATTGACAGCTTCAATAGTCCACAAGTTCCATAAGGGTAACCCTCCTTGGTCATACCAATCTGGAAATTCTTCAGAGCCTTCAAATTCTCCTAGTCTTCGGAGTCTTCAACCGTTGAGGTTTCCATTATTCTAAGGCACGGTAAATCCTCTTCATTCCGAAGTGATCTTAGTTGTCCGATATCTTGTACTTCTTAGAGTGGTCTCATCAGTCGATTCCTCATGTGGTCAAAAGGGGAAAGGGGTATAGTCTCACTAAAAGGGAATATTTGATAAAGATCAGAAAAGAAGAGAGGTAACAGATCTTTTGAAAAAGAAGTTTGTAGAGAAAATCTTTCCTATGGGCTTGCCAGTTTCTAGGGGTCACGTCCTACAGTCAACATGTGCTATGATACCATCTTGTAGCGACCCGACCTCAGATGGTCAAATCTCTGTGCATAAGTGTCATCCCTGGATCGGTATGCTGACACACACAGTACTCAAGGATTTATAACAGAGGTAAATCACATGTATAAAGTAACGTAAATACTATTACCTCAATCCAAATAGCGGAAGTAACAACAAGGTTGTGGATTCCCATCAACACCAACGGCAAAGTTGAGTGTAGAAATCATAACCGTAACGTATCACTTACTCGTCGTAAGAATCCTGCAACATGAGACGTTGCAGCCACAAAGGGTCAGTACATTGAATGTACTGGCAAATTCACACCATAGGATAATGATGAATAATAGCTATCACTACATGCATATACGGCTGGTGGAAAAGCTCTAAGTTTATTTTTGCATAAAGCCAATTTTTCCCTACCTCAAAGGAATAAATTTTATTTAACTACAAAGTTTGTTGAAAAACATTGAGAATGGTACCCCCATCTCAATCCCAATTAAAGGTAATTAATAACCCAACAAAATTAATTTAGAGTGTTGAGATCAACATGATAATCCAAGAACCAGATACTCAAGATGTCCATAACCGGGAACACGGCTAATCATGATTAGTTTGTACACTCTGCAGAGGTTTGCGCACTTTTCCCCACAAGACTCGATCTCCTCCGTTGGATTTCTCGCACTACATGGTGTTTGAGAAACGGATGACTGAGACACAGTCTTTCAGAAGCATTAACTCTAACCCTGGGTAGACAGTACCAACCTACATCCCCTACATCTGCTAGCCTACCGCTGGAAGAGGTCATGCAACATACTCAACTATGCTAGAGCCCATAATAGCTTGTGGCTACACACGGAAGTTTCTAGCATGAATAATCTTATGATCCATTTGATCCTGGGTGGCGGACCATAGGAGGATCACACGGTATAACCCCGGGATCTCCTAGGACAACACTGGTATAACCCCAGGTGCCCAAAACCAACAATCCACCCAGATGTGTATTAAAGTTGCCACCTTAAATTGAACCATTAATTAACAAACTCACATCTGTCATGGATACACTCAAACCCAATCCACGTCTACGAGCATAGCATAGCAATATAAGCATAACGTAGAAGTAACACCCAAGGGTTTGATAATAAAATAGATAATAGGTTCTACCTCATCATCTACTTCCCAATACCCACATGTTAATCAGATCCTACTCATGCAATGTTTGAGGGTTGAAACTAATGCATAAAAACTGGGTAATATAGGGATATGATCAAAGTGTTACTTGCCTGTACTGATGATGAAGTTGATTCGCACTCATAACTCCTGATAGTTCTACTCGTCACACTCCGGTCAATCTATCGTAAGCAAACAATAGTAACCACACATAAGCAATCACTCAAAAGATCGGAAAGAACGAAGAAGACAATTCAGAAAACATCAAAACCAAGCAAATAACTCTTGCAACATAAAACAATTTCTAACAGTACCAAAATTATGTGAATTTGGCCTTATCAGAAAGTTTAGGTCAAGAGCTTCGATTTGCAAAAGGAATCAACCAAATCGGAGTTGTAAAACTCGAGTTATGATCAAACGAAGTTCAAATACAAATCTGTTTGAATTCAAAATTTAAAACTTTCAAAAACATGTTTAAGTTGTTTTACTGGATAGAGGGGATCATAACGAAGAAGTGGGCGTTGGTTTCGCTGGATTTGCAATAACAAGCAAGAAGTGGTGCTAGTTTGAAACAGAGGGACTAATCAGTAAGAAAGATTATTATGAATAGGTCCCTGACGAAAATAAACAGAAAAAAGGAAAAAACTAAATAATGAACGTTCGTTGCGGAACGCTAACGAACGAATATGTTCACTGCGAAGAGTTAAACAGTGAGCGTTTGCTAACTAACAAGATTAAATAAGAAAAACCGGTTTTAAAAAGAAAAACCGAATACGAAATAAACCGGATCGGGGTTATACCGGTTCGGCCGGCTCGGTGAGAAAAGCCAACGGCGTCGAACGGCGACAGCGGTGAGCTCCGGCAAGGTGAGGCGGGATGGCGCTGCAGCGGCTCCGGCGAGGTGCGGCAACGGCGGCGGTGGCGCGGGGCGGATGCGGCAGAGGGCGGCGAGCGACAGGCGGCGGTGCGGCGGCGAGGGTTTGGGCGGCGGCGGCCCTAGATGCGGGCGGCGGCGGCTGCGGCTGCGGAGTTAAATAGTGAGCGTTTGCTAACTAACAAGATTAAATAAGAAAAACCGATTTTAAAAAGAAAAACCGAATACGAAATAAACCGGATCGGGGTTATACCGGTTCGGCCGGCTCGGTGAGGAAAACCGACGGCGTTGAACGGCAACAGCGGCGAGCTCTGGCAAGTCCAGGTAGGACGGCGCTGCAGCGGCTCCGGCGAGGTGCGGCAACGGCGGCGGTGGCGCAGGGCGGATGCGGCAAAGGGCGGCGAGCAGCAGGCGTCGGCGCGGCGACAAGGGCTTTAGGCGGCGGCGACTGGTGGTGGGAACGGGGCGGCGGGGGCGGCTTATAAAGGCCGCGGGGTCGGGGTCCCGACTTGGAGCAGGGGGCGACGGCGGCGGCGATGGCTCGGACTCCCTGCCGGAGTCCCGCGCGGGCACGGGCTCGGGGGCGATGGCGGTTGGCGGCTGGGCTTTGCTTGGTTGGAGCTGGGCCGGCCCAGTTTGAGGGAAGGTTTTTTTCTAAAACAATTTCCAGACAAACAAAATTAATAAAAACGAAATAAATAAAAATATTATATAGGCATATAATATATCAAAATTTTCATCAAGAGATTTTCTACGACATGAACATTTTTCTAACGTCAAATAAAATCTTCAAAAATTTAAATAAAGCAAAGAGTGCAACTGTTGCAATAAAACCTCATAAAAATCATTTTACAAAATGATTTCAAATTTATTTCTCTCCAATTTTCTGATCTATGGAATCATTTTACCCTATTTTCCATATATTTTATTTTTGGAGAAAAATAATTTGAATAAAAACCAAAATAACTCCAAATTGAAGATGATTTCAAAGGGGCGTTAAATTTGGTTTCTTTGAAACTTCCAACTCATATTTCATATAATTTGAAGAAGTCATTTTATCTACTCTCATGAAAATCATTGAGTTGCTTAAAGTTTCTGAATTGGAAAAAATATTTCCAAATAAAATTCATATCTTTTCAAAACCCTTTTCACTTAATTAAATGGAAGAAGTCATGTCATCTTCTCTCTAGGGTTTTGTATTTGAAAAGAATTTGAATTCACGGAGATCAAAATGCAAAATGAAAGTTTGGGAAAGTCCTTTTATTCCCTCACATTTAACTTTCAAAAAGTTTCGAATTTCACTCACTTTCAGTCAATCAATCACACAACAATCAAACAAACAATCAAAACTATCTATTTAATATAACATTCCAAAATTTAGAATTTTGGGATGTTACACACAGTACATATGAATACCAAATAAAAAGTGCATCATTTACTATAACGTGTGATCCAGAATTCATAAAGTATTACAATCTCATAGCACATAGCTAACTTTATTCAATAATAACAGCGGAAATTTAGCATAAGCAAACGATGGATCCCATCAATGCCCACTGGCGAAAATGCTGAGTGAAGACTCGCGACCCTACTGTATCTCACTGATCATCTAAAAATCCTGCAACATGATAAGTTGCAGCCACAAAGGGTCAATACATTGAATGTATTGGCAAATCACACAATATGATATAGCAAACCTACATCCACAAAGCAACGTATGACAAACAAAACACACAAGTTAGTTTGGAGAAGAATGTCTTCACCTACCTCCACTACCTGAACTCACAACCGTTTCTAATTTACTCGCCCAAGATAACCCAAAGATTCTAAATAAACATGACAAGAACTTCAGAAGTATCTCAAGTGTGCTTTGTCAATGGCGCATTCTCTAGGAACAATATAGCGCTCTGCCAAGGACGCATTCACCTGATTTAAGTTCCGAAAAGTAAACCTCGCCTCAAGTGCGCTCTGTCAATGGCGCATTATCTAGGGACAATAGAGCGCTCTGCCAGTGACGCATTCACCTGGTTAATAATCCTGAGCCTACGACTATAAACACTCACCACTTTCATGGATCACTCGACACAAGCCCACGTCTACCATAGCAAGTTGATAACACCATCACATAACACAATCAATACCAAAACATGACAACACGGGATTCACATATCAGGCAAAACATATATCATATCATCAAACCACACATGCATAGCAGAATATAGGATCAGCGAAATCAAAAGTGCAAACTTGCCTTGAAAGGTGCTGAAGTACTCTAACGATTAATTCTGATCCGCTTCACACTCCTGGCAATCTATACGATTAACGAAGGCACCGATAAATAAATTGTACTCACATAACACCACATTAAAGTCGACAGCAAGAAATTCAAATAAAACTCCAATAACAGAAACATCTCAGTAGGTATATATTATCTACATGCTAGTAGGATCACAATGCGAAAAGAATCAACTAAATTGGATCAACGGTTTAAAAGATATGGCCTCCAGAAGTTTGAATTCAAATTTAAACAGTGCAAAAGTTTGAAACTTTATTTCTACTAGATGCGCCTGGTCAATATGAGTACACAGGAAAAAGAATCATCTAAATTGGAGTTATAGGCTAAAAGATATACCTAAATGAAAATTTGGTATGAAATCTACCCAAAATAAATTGTGCCAAAACTGATTTCCGGAAGAACTGCTACGGCAGCCGTGGATGTGCCACGTGTCGCGTTGTCACTGGCTGGAAACCATTCACTGTGGGGCTTAAACAGCGGACGGCCACAACTTAAGGAATAACGGTTCGGCAGAGAAAAAAATGTATGATCTAATCTGGACCGTTTAAAGCAGATCAGACGGCACTGGGTAACTCACCAGAGAAACAGGGGAAGTGGGCGCCGGATTTGGGGAAGAAGACCTTGGCGGCTCGGACCTCGATGACGGCGACGGCTACAGGGAATCTTCGGTGGTAGCGGACCAACCAGAGGAAGAGGCGCACGGCGGCGGCGAGTTTGGCGACGTCCACGACGACTGGAAGACCCTCAGGTGGCGATGGCGAGTGGTTGGAGCTTCTGTGGTGGCGGTGTATTTCGCGGCGAGCTCTGTTTGCTTGACTCCGGAGCGTCTCTGCGTGAGATAACCTATGAGGAAGATAGGGGAGGGCAAGGATAAGAGTACAGAGGGGAAAGGGGGCACTGGAAACCTTCTGTAGAGACGAAATCGACCCGGCGGAAGCATGCTGCGATAGCGCAACTCCAGCGAGATCGGAGCGCCGTTCTAGGGCACGGGAGATTGTGATTTTGGCGAAAAATCGGACAAGCAGGACGTGGGGAGTATATATATGGAGGTGGGAGTGCGCGAGGGGCAATGAATCAGCTGATTCGAGGAGATTTGGATCGGGACAGTGAAGAACTCGTTCCCGTGCAGGAGTTCATGTCCAGGATGAAGATGGCCTAGTGGGACCCGCGTCAGTGCAAGCGAGGAGAGAAAAAACAGAAGGAGAGGCCTGCGGGGTGTGGGCTGCTTGCTGAGAAAAAATGGGCCGAAGGCCTGCTAGCGGTTGCTGCTGCGTCGCTCGCGCAGGCGACGGGTAGAGACTAGGCTGCGCTCTGCGGTCCACGTGAACAGTAAAACTCGGAAACCTATTCGTTAAACAACAGGTGCAATATTTGGCCAAAACAAATACTAGACAGGAAGGAAAATTATGGAAACTTACACTAAAATAGTAGTACTACTATGTAACACAGTGAACATTTTTCCGGATCAAATTCGAATTAAAAAAACTCATTCATTTTTTTATACAAAAAAAATACTTTGGGCCATATAAATATCCCATACAATAATTTTCCACTCCAGCGAAATTTCAAACAACATTTATAGCATTTTAAAAAAACTATATTGAAGGAGTCATATTTCCTTCTCTCATCATATATTCGTTTGAATACTTTAAAGACCCAAGTAAAAAAAAAATCCAAAAATGAATCTTTGGGAAAGTCATCTTACTCCCTCTCAATCCGACATTCATTAAACTTCAAAGTTTGAAAACCTTACCAAATTTAGGTTTACAACAAACAAAACAAGCAAGTTTAAATCAATTATATTAACATTCCAAATTTTGAAATTTGGGATGTTACAAATCTACCACCCTTAAAATGAATCTCGTCCTCGAGATTCGAAGAGGCTAGAAATAAAACGGTTAGGTTCGGGATTTACTTGAATATCCATTGATCACCCGAGAGTGTGGATGCTACCACCCTTAGAATCAAAGTCATTGGGTCTTCAAGAATCTTATTTCGTCGATGACATTCCTTAGGTAGAAGCACTGCACTCCTTTGAAATTTTGGATCCTCTATCAAAAGAGTGGTCTTCCAATTGCTGGCCCTTCATGGTTGATAGGTCTTGCGCCAATACTAAACAAAATCGATTCTCTCATGGTGGTCATCAAGCATAATACTTTGGGGTTCCTGCATAAAAGGGTCTTGGTTCATCCTCACCGTTAAAACCTACAATTGGTAATGACTGCCTCCTACATGGGTCAAACGCCATACCAGCCTAAGGTTTAGGCTTAACAACGTCGTCTCTCTACTATAGGTAAGTCACTCTAGATTTACCATCCCATATAACAAAAGCGAATAATAAGAGTAAGTCGGCATGGTGATCAATCCATTCCGCACCCAAATCATTACTTTGCATATGGTTTAGAAAATCTGGCATTCTAACACTCGGGCATCCTCACAAACATTCCAAACACTTCTCTTGTTCATGAACTGGGTTTGGATAATTCCATTGGTGTTGCATGCCCACAAAACAATCAAGTGTTCCTTTCAACTCTCGAGTTTCCGTCAACTACTATAAAACATATGCCGATGAATTGTAGCTTCCTCCAGGTTTCTTCCTTCAGCAAGATTGTGCTTGCTTCTTGTCAGATCTTGGTGCATGAGGTAAAACTAGAACTCATCACTGGGTTGCAGCATGTATTAGGATATGGACAGAATCAACACCTAAGGGGAAAACACTACCCATATGCTCATGCTAGCAACAAAAACTCCAACAAAAAACCAAACACTAAATTCACACAAGTCACACCACACAAGCAAAACCTATAGGTAAGGTCATATACACAAGATATATGATCTCATCGTACTACCGAAATCATTCATCGAACTCAACTTAGTAGTGGTCTTCTGCAACTAAAACTCCTCACAATATACTAATATAAGTAAAGGGTCATCTACATTTGAAGAGAGAAGATATGAGTATGAGAGTGAGGACTAACAAGTAGACAGAAAGTTGGAAAGCAAGTTTTTCACTCCTATGGCTTCTCTAATCCATTTTCTAGGGTCACGACCTACACACAACACACTGCTCTGATACCATCTGTAACGACCCGAACCTGATAAGATTCGATGTCTCTGTGCTCACTGTGCTAGTCCCTGGATCGACTCGCTAGCACACACAGTACATATGAATACCAAATAAAAAGTGCATCATTTACTATAACATGTGATACAGAATTCATAAAGTATTACAATCTCATAGCACATAGCTAACTTTATTCAATAATAACAGCGGAAATGTAGCATAAGCAAACGATGAATCCCATCAATTCCCACTGGCGAAAATGCTGAGTGAAGACTCGCGACCCTACTGTATCTCACTAATCATCTGAAAATCCTGCAACATGATAAGTTGCAGCCACAAAGGGTCAATACATTGAATGTATTGGCAAATCACACAATATGATATAGCAAACCTACATCCACAAAGAAATGTATGACAAACAAAACACACAAGTTAGTTTAGAGAAGAATGTCTTCACCTACCTCCACTACCTGAACTCACAACCGTTTCTATTTTACTCGCCCAAGATAACCCAAATATTCTAAATAAACATGACAAGAACTTCAGAAGTATCTCAAGTGCGCTTTGTCAATGGCGCATTCTCTAGGAACAATAGAGTGCTCTGCCAAGGACGCATTCACCTGATTTAAGTTCTGAAAACTAAACCTCGCCTCAAGTGCGCTCTGTCAATGGCGCATTCTCTAGGGACAATAGAGCGCTCTGCCAGTGACGCATTCACCTGGTTAATAATCCCGAGCCTACAACTATAAACACTCACCACTTTCATGGATCACTCGACACAAGCCCACGTCTACCATGGCAAGTTGATCACACCATCACATAACACAATCAATACCAAAACATGACAACACGGGATTCACATATCAGGCAAAACATATATCATATCATCAAACCACACATGCATAGCAGAATATAGGATGAGCAAATCAAAAGTGCAAACTTGCCTTGAAAGGTGCTGAAGTACTCTAACGATTAATTTTGATCCGCTTCACACTCCTGGCAATCTATACGATTAACGAAGGCACCGATAATAAATTGTACTCACATAACACCACATTAAAGTCGACAGCAATAAATTCAAATAAAACTCCAATAACAGAAACATATCAGTAGGTATATATTATCTACATGCTAGTAGGATCACAATGCAAAAAGAATCAACTAAATTGGATCAACGGATTAAAAGATATGGCCTCTGGAAGTTTGAATTCAAATTTGAACAGTGCAGAAGTTTGAAACTTTAGTTATACTAGATGCGCCTGGTCAATATGAGTACACGGGAAAAAGAATCATCTAAATTGGAGTTATAGGCTAAAAGATATACCTAAATGAAAATTTGGTATGAAATCTACCCAAAATAAATTGTGCCAAAACTAATTTCCGGAAGAACTGATGCGGCAGCTGTGGATGTGCCACGTGTCGCGTTGTCACTGGCTGGAAACCGTTTGCTACGGGGCTTAAACGGCGGACGGCCATAACTTAAGGAATAACGGTTCGGCAGAGAAAAAAAATGTATGATCTAATCTGGATCGTTTAATTCAGATCAGACGGCGCTGGGTAACTCACCGGAGAAACAGGGGAAGTGGGCGCCGGACTTGGGGAAGAAGACCTCGGCGGCTCGGACCTCGACGACGGTGACGACTACAGGGAATCTCCGGCGGCAGCGGACCAACCAGAAGAAGAGGTGCACGGTGGCGGCGAGTTTGGCGACGTCCACGACGACTGGAAGACCCTCAGGTGGCGATGGCGAGTGGTTGGAGCTTCTGTGGCAGCGGTGTATTTTGGGGCGAGCTCCGTTTGCTCGACTCCGGAGCGTCTCTGCGCGAGATAACCTATGAGGAAGATAGGGGAGGGCAAGGATAAGAGTACAGAGGGGAAAGGAGGCACTGGAAACCTTCTGTAGAGACGAAATCGACCCGGTGGAAGCGTGCTGCGACAGCGCAACTCCGGCTAGATCGGAGCGCCGTTCTAGGGCATGGGAGATTGCGATTTTGGCGAAAAATCGGACAAGGAGGACATGGGGAGTATATATATGGAGGTGGGAGTGCGCGAGGGGCAACGAATCAGCTGATTCGAGGAGATTTGGATCGGGACAGTGAAGAACTCGTTCCCGTGCAGGAGTTCGTGTCCAGGATGAAGACGGCCCAGTGGGACCCAGCGTCAGTGCAAGCGAGGAGGAAAAAAAACAGAAGGAGAGGCCTGCGGGGTGTGGGCTGCTTGCTGAGCAGAAATGGGCCGCAGGCCTTCTAGCGGTTGCTGCTGCGTCACTTGCACGGGCGACGGGTAGAGACTGGGCTGCGCTCTGCAGTCCAGGTGAACAGTAAAACTGGGAAACCTATTCGTTAAACAACTGGTGCAATATTTGGCCAAAACAAATACCAGACATGAAGGAAAATTATGGAAACTTACACTAAAATAGTAGTACTAGAATGTAACACAGTGAACATTTTTCCGAATAATATGAATTAAAAAAACTCATTCATTTTTTTATACAAACGAATACTTTGGGCTATATAAATATTCCATACAATAATTTTCAACTCCAGAGAAATTTCAAACAACATTTATAGAATTTAAAAAAACTATATTGAAGGAGTCATATTTCCTTCTCTCATCATCTATTCGTTTGAATACTTTAAAGACCCAAGTAAAAAAAATCCAAAAATGAATCTTTGGGAAAGTCATCTTTTTCCCTCTCAATCCGACATTCATTAAACTTCAAAGTTTGAAAACCTTACCAAATTTAGGCTTACAACAAACAAAACAAGCAAGTTTAAATCAATTAAATTAACATTCCAAATTTTGAAATTTGGGATGTTACAGGGATGCCCAGTCCCGAAATGAAAAATGAATTTACTTTATGTTGTCAAATAATAAATTCCTTGGAAAGTGTTGGTATGGAAGGCACCCGTGGATGCGGTTAGGCATGGAAAGTGAAAGTATCCGATGAACTTTGAGTTTATGATCAGATCTATGTTTTTATCGATGAAAGTTATTTGAGTCTTTTGATCTCTTATATGCATGATTACTTATAGCCTCATATTTCTTCTTCGAGTCTTCGGTTTAGTTAGGCCAACTAGATCGATTTTTTTGCCATGGGAAGAGGTGCTTTGTGATGGGTTCGATCTTACGGTGCTTGATCCCAGTGAAAGAAGGGGAACAGACACGTATGTGTCATTGCTATTAAGGATAACAAGATGGGGTCTAGTTCTACATAAGTAGATCTTGTCTACATCATGTCATCGTTCTTATTGCATTACTCCGTTTCTCCATGAACTTAATACACTAGATGCATGCTGGATAGCGGTCGATGTGTGGAGTAATAGTAGTAGATGCAGGCAGGAGTCTGTCTACTAATCTTGGACGTGATGCCTATATAATGATCATTGCCTGGATATCGTCATGATTATTCGAAATTCTCTCAATTGCCCAACATTAATTTGTTTACCCGTCGTATGCTATTTTTCTCGAGAGAAGGCACTAGTGAAATATACGCCCCCCGGGTCTCTTCTTTATTATATTTGCCTTCGTGATCTATATTTATTTGCATTTATTTTCAGATCTATTAATCCAAAAATCCAAAAATACCTTGCTAAAATTTATTATTATTTATTTTATCTCGCGTTCCCGCAAGATCTATTTATCCAGTCTATTACAATTTTACCTATCCTTTTACCCGTGAGGGATTGACAACCCCTCTCTTACGTGGGGTTGCAAGTGTTTGTTCTTTGTGTGCAGGAGCCGTTTACGTGGTGTTGCATTGGTCTCCTACTGGTTCGATAACCTTGATCTCATCACTGAGGGAAATACCTACCATAGCTGTGCTGCATCATCCCTTCCTCTTTGGCGAAATACCGATGTAGTTCAAGCCGCATCAAGCACCTGTTCTGTGGCTGTACTGCATTCGAGTACCTTTGTCTTCAGGCGATCAATGGGTTGAGTAGCTTCCACATCACCTCCATGATTCTCCAGACTATTTACGTGTGTTGCTGGTGCGGCAAGAAGACATCACAAGATGTGTACCACAGTATGGTCACTGAGGACGCACCTGCACTTGAGAGATTACTTGTAGTTGATCAAGAAGGTCCAACAGGAATCAATGTCATTTCTACGCCAAAAGTGATAGTGGTGGGCTACTCGTCTGACAAATGCTCCAAACTTGTTATTGGATCCACACCCGTTCAGGTACAACAGCCGCCTTCTACCTCTCCTTCTACAAATTAACATTATTTCTAATTTTGAAGATGCATGTTCATCTGTCATCCAGAAAATGATTCCGACAAGCTTGACCCCGAAACTGCGCACAGTGAAGGTCTTAGCACTAGAATCTATCGGCCCTAACCAGGAGCACGTTGTCAGTTTCCTGAGATGCTTTCCGTGCCTGGAGAAGCTATATATTGAGGTGATGTTCCTTTCCTATTAAATGTCAACCATAAGGGAGTTTAATTTGTGGCACCTTTTTCCAAGTTTACAATGACAATGTACTACGATTTCTGAAGGATTCTTTTGGAGGATTTCAGTACATACATGCCCCCCTATTGGTTGCTTGATCCATATGGTTACAATCCATAAGCATATCTCCTTTGGATTCATATGTACTAGTTTTCTAAGGGAACTTTTAATCCCCTCCAACCTCTTGTGAAGAAGGCTACATTTTTCTAGATTGTAATCAAATGCCCATGTTAATTATGTCAGATCAAAGATGGAATGTTAGTGCATTTTACAAAACCTGCAAATCAAATAGGCCTGTAGTAGTGTTTAAAACTGCATGTAGGCACTAACACATTTTCTTCTTTTGCAGATAAGATTAGGACCAGTGGTGGATAATGTGATACAATATAAGAATCACATCGAATGCCTAGATCTGCATCTCTCACAAATTACTTTGAACTCCTACTAAGGGACCTTACCAGAGATTATATTCGCCAGGTTCTTTATTTCCAGAGCAAGGGTGCTCAAGGAAATGAGGTTTGCCCTACATTTATTTCGCAAACATGAATGGTTTGTTGATAACCCACAAGTATAGGGGATCGCAACAGTTTTCGAGGGTAGAGTATTCAACCCAAATTTATTGATTCGACACAAGGGGAGCCAAAGAATATTCTCAAGTATTAGCAGTTGAGTTGTCAATTCAACCACACCTAGATAACTTAATATCTGCAGCAAAGTATTTAGTAGCAAAGTAGTATGGAAGTAACGGCAATTGTGGCAAAAGTAACAGTAGCAGTTTTGTAGTAATTGTAATAGTGGCAACGGTAAAGTAGCTAAGAAAAGATCAATATGTGAAAAGCTCGTAGGCATTGGATCAGTGATGGATAATTATGTCGGATGCGATTCCTCATGCAACAGTTATAACATAGGGTGACACAGAACTAGCTCCAACTTCAATGTAATGTAGGCATGTATTCATAATATAGTCATATGTGCTTATGGAAAAGAACTTGCATGACATCTTTTGTCCTACCCTCCCGTGGCAGCGGGGTCCTATTGGAAACTAAGGGATATTAAGTCCTCCTTTTAATAGAGTACAGGGCCAAAGCATTAACACTTAGTTAATACAGGAACTCCTCAAACTACGGTCATCACCGGGAGTGGTTCCGATTATTGTCACTTCGGGGTTACCGGATCATAACACATAGTAGGTGACTATTGACTTGCAAGATAGGATCAAGAAACTCACATATATATTCATGAAAACATAATAGGTTCAGATCTGAAATCATGGCACTCGGGCCCTAGTGACAAGCATTAAGCATAGCAAAGTCATAGCAACATCAATCTCAGAACATAGTGGATACTAGGGATCAAACCCTAACAAAACTAACTCGATTACATGATAAATCTCATCCAACCCATCACCGTCCAGCAAGCCTACGATGGAATTACTCACTCACAACGGTGAGCATCACGAAATTGGTGATGGAGGAAGGTTGGTGATGACGACGGCGACGGATTCCCCTCTCCAGAGCCCCGAACGGACACCAGATCAGCCCTCCCGAGAGAGATTAGGGCTTGGCGACGGCTCCGTATCGTAAAACGCGATGAATCCTTCTCTCTGATTTTTTTCTCCCTGAACGTGAATATATAGAGTTGGAGTTGAGGTCGGTGGAGTTCCAGGGGGCCCACGAGGCAGGGGGCGCGCCCAGGGGGTAGACGCGCCCCCACCCTCGTGGACAGGGTGTGGGCCCCCTGGTCTTGATTCTTTTGCCAGTATTTTTTATATATTCCAAAACTATTCTCCGTGAAGTTTCAGGTCATTCCGAGAACTTTTATTTCTGCACAAAAATAACACCATGGCAATTCTGCTGAAAACAGCGTCAGTCCGGGTTAGTTCCATTCAAATCATGCAAGTTAGAGTCCAAAACAAGGGCAAAAGTGTTTGGAAAAGTAGATACGATGGAGACGTATCAACTCCCCCAAGCTTAAACCTTTGCTTGTCCTCAAGCAATTCAGTTGATAAACTGAAAGTGATAAAGAAAAACTTTTACAAACTCTGATTGCTCTTTTTGTTGTAAATATGTAAAGCCAGCATTCAAGTTTTCAGCAAAGATTATGAACTAACTATATTCACAATAACATTTAGGTCTCATGTTTACTCATATCAATGGCATAATCAACTAACGAGCAATAATAATAAATCTCGGATGACAACACTTTCTCAAAACAATCATAATATGATATGACAAGATGGTATCTCGCTAGCCCTTTCTGAGACCGCAAAACATAAATGCAGAGCACCTCTGAAGATGAAGGACTGACTAAACATTGTAATTCATGGTAAAAGAGATCCAGTCATAGTCATACTCAATATAAATTAATAGTAATGGATGCAAATGACAGCAGTGCTCTCCAACTGGTGCTTTTTAATAAGAGGAGGATGAGTCAACATAAAAGTAAATAGATAGGCCCTTCGCGGAGGGAAGCAGGGATTTGTAGAGGTGCCAGAGCTCGGTTTTGAAATAGATATAAATAATATTTTGAGCGGCATACTTTCATTGTCAACATAACAACCGAGAGATCTCGATATCTTTGATGCTACACACATTATATGCGGTTCCCAAGAAGAATGGTAAAGTTTATACTCCCCCACCACCAACAAGCATCAATACATGGCTTGCCCGTAACAACGGGTGCCTCGAACTAACAACAGTCCTGGGGGAGTTTTGTTTGCAATTATTTTGATTTGGTTTGAGCATGGGACTGGGTATCCCGATGACCAGCCATTTTCTCGTGAGTGAGGAGCGGAGTCCACTCCTCTTGAGAATAACCCGCCTAGCATGGAAGATACAGACAACCCTAGTTGATACATGAGCTATTCGAGCATACAAAATAGAATTTCATTTGAAGGTTTAGAGTTTGGCACATACAAATTTACTTGGAACGGCAGGTAGATAACGCATATAGGAAGGTATGGTGGACTCATATGGAATAACTTTGGGGTTTATGGAAGTGGATGCACAAGCAGTATTCCCGCTTAGTACAAGTGAAGGCTAGAAAAAGACTGGGAAGCGACCAACTAGAGAGCGACAACAGTCATGAACATGCATTAAAATTAATCAACACTGAGTGCAAGCATGAGTAGGATATAATTCACCATGAACATAAATATCGTGGAGGCTATGTTGATTTTGTTTCAACTACATGTGTGAACATGTGCCAAGTCAAGCCACTCGAATCGTTCAAAGGAGGATACCACCCTATCATACCATCACAACCATTTTAACAGTATGTTGGCACGCAAGGTAAACCATTATAAACTCCTAGCTAATTAAGCATGGCATGAGCAACTATAATCTCTAATTGTCATTACAAATATGTTTCATTCATAATAGGCTGAATCAAGAACGATGAACTAATCATATTTACAAAAACAAGATAGGTCGAATTCATACTAGCTTTTCTCATCTCAATCAGTCCATCATATATCGTCATTATTGCCTTTCACTTGCACAACCGAATGGTGTGGATAATAATAATAGTGCACGTGCATTGGACTAAGCTGGAATCTGCAAGCATTTTAATACAAGGGAGAAGACAAAGTAATATGGGCTCCTGGTTAAGTCAACAACAATGCATAATAGAGCCACTTCAACATTTTGATCATGGTCTTCTCCTCTTAACCCCCAAAGAAAAGAAAAGAAATAAAACTATTTACACGGGAAAGCTCCCAACAAGCAAAAGAAGAACGAGAAATCTTTTTGGGTTTTCTTTTAATTATTACTACTACACGCATGGAAAGTAAACTAGCTAAAAGCCACAACTAATTTTTTTCTCAAGGTTATTCAAACACACAAGAAGAAGGCTTAAACAGAAAATAAACTAGCATGGATAGTACAATGGAAAAGTATGAGCACTGACAACTGGCATGAGTGTGTGAACATGAATGTAATGTCGGTGAGAAATACGTACTCCCCCAAGCTTAGGCTTTTGGCCTAAGTTGGTCTATGCCCATGGATCAAAGTGGTACTCTCCAGTGTACCGAGGAAGATCCTTGGGGTGCCACTGATTAGCGAGCTCCTCCAGATCCCACTGATAAACAGACTGTCAATAAGGGTCCAGGGGTGGCTCCGGCTCAGGCTCTGGAACTGGTGTCAGTCTCCAGTACGCATAAATGGCCTCCGGCAGGGTGAGGTACGTGCCTGAAAAATGTTAAACAAAGAGGGCATAGGCAAGGTAATAATCTCACAATAATTTTTATCAAAATCAATTTATACCTAAGCATCTTCTTCTTATCTTTAACAATAAAGTCATGTGCTACCATACTCTTATAATCTAGAAAGACAGGGGGCAGCAACTTTTCTTCTTTCTCATAATGCCTAATAGGTATATTAAAGTGTGCAGCAAGGCGCGAGGCAAAGATGCCACCGAGGATGGGGCCCTTTGTATGGTTCAGACTTAATCGTTTAGCAATAATAGCGCCTAGACTGAAAGTTGTATCACGAAACAAAGCATGGCCTAAAATAACAATATCAGGAGCACTAAGATTTCCACTGTTCCCGTGAATCAAGCATCTACTAGCAAATATTGCAAAGTAACGTAGAGCAGGAAAACGTATGCTAGTAACTCTTGCGCCGAAAACTTTCCTCGTTTCCCCTATAGCAATTTCATTAATAGATCCCTCCACATCATTACGGTGTGGTTCCTCTATGCTGCCCTCAAAGGGTATCTTGCATACCCGACAAAAATCATATAAGGTCATCACCTTAAATTCATCATATAAATGAATCTCCACTGAAGGTGGTGATCTCCTAGCATGGAAATGAAAATTTTGCACAAAAATATTAGTGAGTAGGAGATACTGTTCGCGCTGGTCGCAGAGGAAGTCGGTGAGGCCAGCATTCTCAGCCAAATAATAAAAATCATCATGAATCCCGGCTGCCTTCAGGAACTCATCACAAGGCCATTCACATGGCCGAACCTCCGTACTGCGAGAGAGATTATATTTGGGCTTCTTATCCTCCTCAGTTTGCTTATCCTTCGAGCTTAGGCTCGAAGAGCCTCTCAACAATCTCTTCATCATTTTCTTTTTCTGGAAATTTCTGAAATTTTTAGTAACTCAAAATAAAAGTGAACCAAACTCAACAAAATTGATAGCAACTACTCCCACAAGTGCCTAGAGACTACATCATGCATTAGAACTACTTGGGACCAAATAAATTTGACATGCAAGCTCAAGAACAGGGTCACCTAAGCAGCAAAAATTTGAAATGAATAAAGCACTAGAACAAAAACTAATTGGACCATTGGAGGAGTCACATACCGAAGAACAATCCCCCAAAGTAGCTTTGTGAGTGGAGCTTTGAGCAAGGAGATCAAAAATCGCAGCAAAACGAGCTAGAACACGGGTTTGAGCTGGTTGGTGATTTTTTCTGGAGGAAGAAGGAGTATGTGGGTGCTGGAATAAGTGGAGGGGGGCCACGTGGGGCCCATGAGGCAGGGGGCGTGCCCAGGGGGTAGGGCACGCCCTGCACCCTTGTGGCCAGGTGGTTGCCCCCTCTGGTGTGTTCTCAGTGCCAGATGTTCTTAAATATTCTAGAAAAAAATCATATTTCATTTTCGGGGCATTTGGAGAACTTTTATTTTCGGGGTATTTTTAATTGCATGGATAATTCACAAAATAGACAGAAAGTACTATTTTTGCTTTATTTAATCTAAATAACAGAAAGTAAAAAGAGGGTACAGAGAGTTGTACTTTCTAACTTCATCCATCTCATGCTCATCAAAAGGAATCCACTAACAAGGTTGATCAAGTCTTGTGAACAAACTCATTCCGAATCGCATGAAACCGGAGAATTTTCGAATAGCTCTAGGTTACCTCAACGGGGATATGCACGTCCCCAACAATAAGAATATCATATTTCTTTTTGACAGTAGGAAGAGGAAATTCAAAACCTCCAATAGTAATCGTTGGAATTTTTCCAATAGAATTGATACTATGGACTAGAGGTTGTTTCCTCGGAAAGTGTACCGTATGCTCATTACCATTAACATGAAAAGTGACATTGCCTTTGTTGCAATCAATAACAGCCCCTGCAGTATTCAAAAATGGTCTACCAAGAATAATAGACAAACTATCGTCCTCGGGAATATCAAGAATAACAAAGTCCGTTAAAATAGTAATGTTTGCAACCACAACAGGCACATCCTCACAAATACCGACAGGTATAGCGGTTGATTTATCGGCCATTTGCAGAGATATTTCTGTAGGTGTCAACTTATTCAAATCAAGTCTATGATATAAAGAGAGAGGCATAACACTAACACCGGCTCCAAGATCACATAAAGCAGTTTTAACATAGTTTCTTTTAATGGAGCATGGTATAGTTGGTACTCCTGGATCTCCAAGTTTCTTTGGTATTCCACCTTTAAAAGTATAATTAGCAAGCATGGTGGAAATTTCAGCTTCCGGTATCTTTCTTTTATTAGTAACAATATCTTGCATATACTTAGCATAAGGATTGATTTTAAGCATATCAATCAAACGCATACGCAAAAAGATAGGTCTAATCATTTCAGCAAAGCGCTCAAAATCCTCGTCATCCTTTTTCTTGGATGGTTTAGGAGGAAAAGGCATAGGTTTCTGAACCCATGGTTCTCTTTCTTTACCGTGCTTCCTAGCAACAAAGTCTCTCTTATCATAACGTTAATTCTTTGATTTTGGGTTATCAAGATCAACAGCAGGTTCAATTTCTATTACTAGGCTAAGCATCATCATTAATATTATCACTAGGTTCATGTTCATTACCAGATTGTGTTTCAGCATCAGAAATAGAAATATCATTGGGATTCTCAGGTGTGTCAACAACAGGTTCACTAGAAGCATGCAAAGTCCTATCATTTTTCTTTTTCTTCCTCTTAGAAGGACTAAGTGCATCAACATTAGTTCTCTGAGAATCCTGCTCAATTCTCTTAGGGTGGCCCTCAGGATACAAAGGTTCCTGAGTCATTTTACCCCCTCTAGTCATAACTCTAACAACATTATCATTTTTCTTATTATTTAATTCATTGAGCAAATCATTATGAGCTTTAAGCACTTGTTCTACTTGAGTTGTAACCATAGAAGCATGTTTACTAATGAGTTTAAGTTCACCTTTAACTCTAGACATGTAATCACTCAAGTGTTCAATCATATAAGCATTACGTTTCAATTGTCTACCAACATAAGCATTGAAGTTTTCTTGTTTAACAATAAAATCATCAAACTCATCCAAGCATTGGCTAGCAAACTTAGTAGACGGGATTTCAGCTTTATCATATCTATAGAGAGAATTTACCTTTACTACCTGTGCCGGGTTATCAAGACAATGCATTTCTTTAATAGGTGGTAAATTCTTAACATCTTCAGCTTTAATACCCTTTTCTTTCATAGATTTCTTTGCCTCTTGCATATCTTCAGGACTGAGAAATAGAATACCCCTTTTCTTCGGAGTTGGCTTAGGAGTTGGTTCAGGAAGTGTCCAATTATTTTCATTAGTCAACATATTATTCAGTAGCAATTCAGCTTGATAGACTATTCTTTCCTTGAAAACACAACCAGCACAACTATCCAGGTGGTCTCTGGAAGCATCGGTTAGTCCATTATAAAAGATATCAAGTATTTCATTTTTCTTGAGAGGATGATCAAGCAAAGCATTAAGTAATTAGAGAAGCCTCCCCCAAGATTGTGGGAGACTCTCTTCTTCAATTTGCACAAAATTATATATTTCCCTTAAAGCAGCTTGTTTCTTATGAGCGGGGAAATATTTAGCAGAGAAGTAATAAATCATATCCTGGGGACTACGCACACAACCAGGATCAAGAGAATTAAACCATGTTTTAGCATCACCCTTTAATGAGAACGAAAACAATTTAAGGATATAGTAGTAACAAATTTTTTCCTCATGAGTGAATAGGGTGGCTATATCATTTAATTTAGTAAGATGTGCCACAACAGTTTCAGATTCATAACCATGAAAAGGATCAGATTCAACCAAAGTAATTATCTCAGGATCTACAAAGAAATCATAATCCTTATCGGAAATACAGATAGGGGATGTAGCAAAAGCAGGGTCATATTTCATTCTAGCATTCAAAGACTTTTCTTTCAGCTTAGCTAATAATTTCTTAAGATCATATCTATCATTTCAAGCAAGAAAATCTCTAGCAGTTTCTTCATCCATAACATAACCCTCAGGCACAACAGGCAATTCATATCTAGGGGGAGAATCTTCATCATCACTTTCATCAATATTATCAGTTTCAATAATTTCATTATCTCTAGCCCTAGCAAGTTGTTCATCAAGAAATTCACCTAGTGGCACAGTATTATCAATCATAGAAGTAGTTTCATCATAAGTATCATGCATAGCAGAAGTAGCATCATCAATAACATGTGACCTATCAGAATCAATAGCATGTGTAGGTGTCGCAAATTTACCCATAACAGAAGGTGAATCAAGTGCAGAGCTAGATGGCAGTTCGTTACCTCCCCTCTTAGTTGAGGGAAAAATCTTAGTTCTATCGTCTTTCAAGTTCCTCATAGTGATCAACAGATATAAATCCCAAGTGACTTAAAGAATAGAGCTATGCTACCGGCAACGGCGCCAGAAAATAGTCTTGATAACCCACAAGTATAGGGGATCGCAACAGTTTTCGAGGGTAGAGTATTCAACCCAAATTTATTGATTCGACACAAGGGGAGCCAAAGAATATTATCAAGTATTAGAAGTTGACTTGTCAATTCAACCACACCTGGATAACTTAATATCTGCAGCAAAGTATTTAGTAGCAGAGTAGTATGGAAGTAACGGTAACGGTGGCAAAAGTAACAGTAGAAGTTTTGTAGTAATTGTAATAGTGGCAACGGTAAAGTAGCTAAGCAAAGATCAATATGTGAAAAGCTCGTAAGCATTGAATAAGTGATGGATAATTATGTCGGATGCGTTCCTCATGCAACAGTTATCACATAGGGTGACACAGAACTAGCTCCAATTCATCAATGTAATGTAGGCATGTATTCCGAATATAGTCATACGTGCTTATGGAAAAGAACTTGCATGACATCTTTTGTCCTACCCTCCCATGGCAGCGGGGTCCTATTGGAAACTAAGGGATATTAAGGCCTCCTTTTAATAGAGTACCGGACCAAAGCATTAACACTTAGTGAATACATGAACTCCTCAAACTACGGTCATCACCAGGAGTGGTTTCGATTATTGTCACTTCGGGGTTACTGGATCATAACACATAGTAGGTGACTATTGATTTGCAAGATAGGATCAAGAACTCACATATATTCATGAAAACATAATAGGTTCAGATTTGAAATCATGGCACTCGAGCCCTAGTGACAAGCATTAAGCGTAGCAAAGTCATAGCAACATCAATCTTAGAACATAGTGGATACTAGGGATCAAACCCTAACAAAACTAACTCGATTACATGATAAATCTCATCCAACCCATCACCGTCCAACAAGCCTATGATGGAATTACTCACGCACGGCGGTGAGCATCATGAAATTGGTGATGGAGGAAGGTTGATGATGACGACGGCGACGGATTCCCCTCTCCGGAGCCCCGAACGGACTCTAGATCAGCCCTCCCGAGAGAGATTAGGGCTTGGTGGCGGCTCCGTATCGTAAAACGCGATGAATCCTTCTCTCTGATTTGTTTCTCATCGAACGTGAATATATAGCGTTGGAGTTGAGGTCAGTGGAGTTCCAGGGGGCCCACGAGGCAGGGGGCGCGCCGGCACGCCCCCCACCGTCGTGGACAGGGTGTGGGCCCCTGGTCTTGATTCTTTTGCCAGTATTTTTTATATATTCCAAAAATATTCTCCGTGAAGTTTCAGGTCATTCCGAGAACTTTTATTTCTGCACAAAAATAACACCATGGCAATTCTGCTGAAAACAGCGTCAGTCCGGGTTAGTTCCATTCAAATCATGCAAGTTAGAGTCCAAAACAAGGGCAAAAGTGTTTGGAAAAGTAGATACGATGGAGACGTATCATTTGTTAATCAGCGCCGGCGGCTACGGCAGAATGGAATAGGCTCCGAAAATGCTGAATTTCATTTTGGAACTTCAGATGACAGAGTAATCGGAAGTCATCGTGTCAAACCCATACATGACTTCTCAGTGGCCGACCCCTTTGCAAAAATTATGAGGTTTCGAAACTAGACTTAGAAGTGGTAATATTAGTTTGAACCTCTCTGATATCCATGTTCAACAGATCATCGCGAGCATTTGCAGCTGATGAGCTGAATTTCATTTCTAACATGAGTTTGAACCTTGTAATCTTCGAATTTGAGCCATATAACTCTGGAATTTGAAACTTGTAATATTTCGAGCCTTTGTGGTACAATCGTTGAAATTGCATCATATGAGACTCATATATTGGTAGCACTATTTTGACCTTAATATGCAATGGACTTAGATTTTATTAACCATTCTCAAATATGTTTACCTTGTCGATCTCATAGCACACAATCTATATAGCTAACTTGACTGCGATCTTCGACATTATTGCACACTGTTGGTTTTTCAATCGTGTGCCCTGTAGAGCGTAGAATTAATTATTGCACTCAAGTGCCCATCATCACCCTTCTGTGTAACTTTGACCTCATCACCCACAGGTAAACTTATGACCGAAGTCATTCCACACACTTCGTTTTTACAAAGCTTTTTGCCAATAAATGCCCACGATTTGTCCCTCTTCTAGCCGACGCGTGGCCAAACTAGCCGGGCGGGAAGCTTGCGCGGTAAACTGCGTGGTAGCGCGGGAACAGGCACACCGACGATACATTTGACGCCTCTTCGAGCCCACGCGTGGTCAAATGAAACACGTGCGGTGTGGTGTTGTCAACCGTGCACTGGAATCCTCCGCTATGAACGCCGTGACAAGACGTGACGATTACAGGCCGGTCGGCCCCCATTTATTACGGCGGCCATTTAACCCTTGTGTCTCTTCAACCTTTCGATCACGCCCCACCATTGCAAGAAGCACACCCACCACAACAAATTCTTAGAGGGTATCCTACGCGGCTCCAATGGCGCTCCGAGAGGCTGCCGATGACGAGCAGCAGTTCACCATGCATGCCGTGGAGGACACCCACGGAAGGTTCACGGAGCTCTCGATGGTGTACACCAACAACCCGGTCTGGGTGGAGCACTCCATCCACATCATGGAGCTGTTGCTTGCCAAGGAGAAGTACAAGGTGGTTGGGTTCGACCTCGAGTACACATGCGCTCATGCCGGGTCTTGTCCCAAGGTCGTCGTCGCCCAGATGTGCGTGTGCAACCACGTCCTCTCTACCACTACTGCCTGGCAACAAGGCCTTGCGAGCGTTTCACCAGGTTTGTCAATAGCCCCCACTACATGTTCGCTATGGTGGACATCACCAATGATGTAAAGGTTCTCAGGAATTCGAGCATCGCCTGCCAGAATCTTGTTGATATCCAGGGCCAATACAAGATCTGGGGCAGCAAGGAGCATCATAAGGACTCACTGGTTCACCTCGCCGAGGCCATGATCGACCCCTACTACACAGACATGAAGGATTCCTCCAACAAGGACAAGCGTGCCTGGCACTTGGCCTGGATGAAGAAACTCGACAAAGCTCACATCGTGTACGCGACCAAGGAGGCGTACATGAGCTACGAAATGTACAGGTGGATCGTTGACATGAGGAAGTGCCTCCTTCTCCAAAACGGCCAGGGATCCAGCCGGAAGCAGAGCAATGGCAAGTGTCGTCGTAACAATAAGTAGATGATTAGATCCTCGTTTCTCCTAGTTTAGTATGCATGTCATTGCTTACTTTGGTGTGTGGAAATGTTATGTGTGTAGTCACTTGTGTAATTGTATGCTTAATTTGGTTTTGCGATGCTGTCTTTTTAAGTATATATGTTGATGCTCTGTAGATAGAACAAATCACATCGCACACGGACTAAACAATGGAACCCCTCGGTGATGATTTCATCAATCACTGGCAATTGTATACCAGCAATCGTTTGCTCACAACACACACAACTTGTTAACAGGAATCGTCTGTGTTGTTATCGTGCTTCCCACACATTTCCGATTACAGACCTATTTGCCGCCTATCACACACATCTAGTTAAGTTGAACCGTTTCGGTTCTCTTGGCTCAACGCAAACAGTTCATCCGAGTGAACTGTATGCCGTATATTGCACACACCTTCATCTGGCTGTCCGTTTCTGTTGTTCCGCCTCATCACAAACAGTTTCTTTGAGTGAACTGTATGTCGTATATCGCACACGCCTTCATCTGGTTGCCTGTTTCTTTTGTTCTACCTCATCGCAAACAGTTCATTGAACTGAACCGTATGCCCCTCATCGCACACGCAACTAAAATCTGAACCATGTTTGATGTATCCTTCATCACAAACGTTTTGCATCTTTTTGACGGTTATTTTACATCACCATTTGCTATTAATGCATCGCACATAGTTTCGTCAAAGGGTCTCTGATCGTAGTGTCGCGTTAGCAGCATTAGTGAAATATTGTTTCTGCCACCACAAGTTCCAGAATCACGAGATCCAATCTAGAGGCCTTTTCCGGCACTCTGCTGGTGGGGGCAACGATCACGGAGGGGTTCTTCATCATCCTTGTTACCCCTCCGATGATGCGTTAGTAGTTTACCACAGACCTACGGGTCCGTAGCTAGTAGCTAGATTCCTTCTTCTCTCTTTTTGATTTTCAATACAATGTTCTCCTCAATGTTCTTGGAGATCTATTTGATGTAACTCTTCTTTTTTGTGGTGTGTTTGTTGGGATCCGATGAATTGTGAGTTTATGATCTGGTCTATCCATGAATATTATTTGAGCCTTTGCTAAACTCTTATATGCATGATTGTTATAGCCTCGTATTTCTTCTCCGAAATTTTGGATTGGTTTGGCCAACTAGATTGATTTTACTTGCCATGGGAAGAGGTGCTTTGTGATGGATTCAATCTTGCGGTGCTCAACCTCAGTGACAGAAAGAGACATGACACGCATGTATCATTGTTATTAAGGGTAACAAGATGGGGTTTATTCCTACGTGATTTTATCTTGTCTACATCATGTCATCGTTCTTATTGCATTACTCCGTTTTTTCATGAACTTAATACACTAGATCCATGCTGGATAGCGGTCGATGTGTGGAGTAATAGTAGTAGATGCAGGCAGGAGTCGGTCTACTAATCTTGGACATGATGCCTATATACATGATCACTGCCTTGGTTATCGTCATGATTATTCGCTTTTCTATCAATTGCCCAACAGTAATTTGTTTACCCATCGTATGTTATTTTCTTGAGAGAAGCCTCTAGTGAAAACTACGGCCCCCGGGTCTATTTTCCCATCATATTAAACAAAAAAAACCTTGCTGCAATTTTTCTTTGTTTTGTGTGTGTTTTTGCTAGATCTATTTACCAAAACCTATACAATTTAATCTGTCTCAATAGCATGGAGGGATTGACAACCCCTCTTACGTGTTGGGTTGCAAGTTTTTGTTGTTTGTGTGCAGGTGTTGTTTACATAGTGTTGCTTGGTTCTCCTACTGGATTGATAACCTTTGTTTCATAACTGAGGGAAATACTTACCTTTGTTGTGTTGCATCATCCTCTCCTCTTCAGGGAAATACCAACGTAGATACAAGCAATCAGGAAGAATTTCTAGCTCCGTTGCAGGGGAGACATCATCAACATCTATCAGGTACCTACGTATAAACTCTCATCTCCTTGCAATTACTTTATTTGCCATTTGCCTCTAGTTTTCATCTCCCCCACTTCTAAAACTTTTTTTTGCAAAAATACAAAAATATTTTTCGTTTGCCCTTTTTCTTGTTTGATCTTTTGTTTGCTTGCGATCTTGTTTGCATAGTCACTATGTCTCAATAGAATACCGAGTTGTGTGATTTTTCCCAATACTAATAATAATGATTTTATTAGTACTCCTATTGCTCCTCCAGTCACTAGTGTGGAGTCTAATGATATTAATGCCGCTTTGCTGAGCCTTGCTATGAAAGAGCAATTTGCCAGTAATCCTAATGAGGATGCCGCGTCCCATCTAAACACTTCTGTGGAATTGTGTGATACGCAAAAGAAAAAAGATGTGGACAATGATATTGTGAAATTAAAATTATTTCCTTTCCCTTTGCGGGATCATGCAAAAATTTGGTTTTCATTTTTGCCACGTAATAGTATTGGTTCTTGGGATAAGTGCAAAGATGCTTTTATTACTAAGTTTTTTCCCCGCAAAAAGTATTTCCCTTAGAAAACACATTATGAATTTCATGTAACTTGAGCATGAACATGTTGCGCAATCTTGGGAAAGAATGAAATTAATGCTAAGAAGTTGTCCTACTCATGGTTTAAATCTTTGGATGATTATGCAAAAAAAAATGTGGGATTGAATTTTGTTTCTAGAAATCTTTTAGATTCCGCCGCGGGTGGTACTTTTATGGAGATTACTTTGGGTGAAGCTACTAAATTACTATATAACATCATGGCAAATTATTCTCAATGGCATACCGAAAGAGCACCTACTAGTAAAAAGGTTGATTGTGTTGAAAAAATTAGTATTTTGAGTGAAAAACTTGATGCACTTATGAATTTGGTTGCTAGTAAAAATGCTCCTATTGATCTTAATGATGTGACTTGGTCTACTTTGATTAAGCAAAATAATGATCCCGTAGATGTGAATTTTGTCTCGCGAAATGATTTTAGTTGCAGTCCTTATAGAGGTAATTTTAATCCTAGGCCTTTCCCTGGAAATTCCTCTAATAACTATGGCAATTCCTATGGTAATTCTTCTTATAATACTAATAGGATGCCCTGTGATCTTGAGAGTAATATTAAAGAATTTATCAATGCTCAAAAAGTTTTCAACACTACGATAGAAGAAAAATTGAATAAGATAGATGATATGTCTACAAGCATTAATAGAATTAAGCATGATGCAGAAAATCTCAAGATTAAAATTTTTCCACCCAAGGTTGATGAATCAATTAAGGCTTTATATGTTTCCATGGATGAAAGTAAGAAGAGAACCGCTATGCTAAGAGCTAAAAGAGATTTTTTAGAAAAAGCATTTCCGCCTGTTTTTTTGTAGTAACGATGAGGATGTTAAGATGATTGGTGTTTATCCTATTGATTCCTTGTTTAATAATATTAATATTGATGATAAGAGGACTTAAGAAGAGTCAACTTTAGTTAGAAGGCGTCCTCATAATTCGGAGGGTGAAAATCTTGCTGAGAAAATTGATAAAAGTGGGTTTGAAGAGGTAAAAACTTTAGCTAGTGATGTGCCCTCTCTTGATTACAAAGATTTTAATTACGATAGTTGTTCTTCGATTCAGTGTATTTCTTTGTTGCAATTCATGCTAAATTCACCCAATGCATATGAACAAAACAAAGCTTTTACTAAACATATTGTAGAAGCGATGATGAAAGCTTTAGAAGAAAAGCTAGAATTAGATATTTCAATTCCTAGAAAATTATATGATGAATGGGAACCCACCATTAAAGTCAAGATCAAAAATTATGATTGCAATTCTTTATGTGATTTGGGTGTTAGTGTTTCCACAATTCAGAAATCTCCATGTGATGTGCTAGGTTTTACCAAGTTGGAAGAATGTTCTCTTAATTTGCACTTGGCGGATTCTACTATTAAAAAGCCTTTGGGAAGAATTAATGATCTTCTTATTCTTGCAAATAGGAACTATGTGCCCGTAGATTTTATTGTTCTTTATATTGATTGTAGTCCGTCTTGTCCCATAATACTTGGTAGACCGTTTTTACGAACTATAGGTGTCGTGATTGATATGAAAGAAGGGAATATTAAATTCCAGTTTTCATTAAGAAAGGGTATGGAACACTTCCCTAGAACTAGAATTAAGTCTCCATATGAGTCAATCCTGAGGGCAACATGTGGAGTAAAAACTAAAAATGACAATACTTGAATCTATGCATTATGCCTAGCTAGGGGGCGTAAAACAATAGCGCTTGTTGGGAGGCAACCAATTAATTATCCTTTAATTTTTTGTCTCTTTCTTGTTTTTTAATAATTACACAAGCATGCCTCTGTTATGATTGTTCTTTTTATGTTTAGTAGTGCTTGTGCTAAGTAATGCCTTTAGGATGGCTTGGGTGATAGTTGATTTGATCCTGTTGGAAAACAGAAACTTTTACATCCAGTAGCAGAATTGTTAAAAATCACTGGAGCGATGAAAAATTCTGAATTTCTTATACATGATTGATATACAAATTTCCTACTTTTTCCTAATTGTTCATTATTTTTGGAGTTAAAGAAGTATGGTTTAAGTACAGATTACAACAGATTGTTATGTTTTTGACAGATTCTGTTTTCGTTGCATTGTGTGCTTATTTTGATGAATCTATGGATTGTATTGGAGGGTATAAGCCATGGTAAAGTTAGAATACAGTAGGTATAATGATATAATAAAATATGAATGGGTTTGCAATATTACTTAAAGTGGTGATTTGCTTTGTTATACTAACGGATCTCACGAGGGTTTTGTTAAGTTTTGTGTGATTGAAGTTTTCAAGTTTTGGGTGAGATCACGATGGGTGAAGGAATAAGGAGTGAAAACAGTCTAAGATTGGGGATGCCCATGGCACTCCAAGGTAATATTCAAGGAGTACCAAGCAACTAAGCTTGGGGATGCCCCGAAAGGCATCCCCTCCTTCTTCTAACGACCATCGGTAATTTTACTTGGAGCTATATTTTTATTCATCACATTTCATGAGTTTTGCTTGGAGCGTCTTGTATTATATGAGTCTTTGCTTGTTTTGCTTCTTAGTTTGTCACAATTATCCTTGCTGGACACACCTATTTGAGAGAGCCATAATGATGGTATGATTTCTTAGAATTGCTAGATGTGCTTCACTTAAATTTTTTGAGCTAGGAATTGATCGAGCATTTCACTTATATCTTTTTAAGCATGGTGGTAGTTTAATTTTTGAAGAAATACTCTCATGCTTCACTTATACTAATTTGAGAGTTAGTAAAATTTGAGGAAATCCTCTCTTGCTTCACTTCCATTATTTTGAGAGTTGAAAATCTTATTTCCTTCGAAAAAGCATGTATCTCTTCTATAGAAATCTAATAAGAGTGATTGATTCTGATATACTTTTATTGGACTTTCTTCTTAATTTAACCTTTCGATTTATTTCTATATTAAGTATAGACTGACAAAGTTGGCCTAATTTATTAGTTTTCACTAACCCTAGATTCTTTCCCTTGATAAAAAAAGTATGTCCTCTCGAGCTCCATCGTGTACTATGTTACTTAAACCCAGCGCAAATTTGGTTCAGAACGAAGAAATGTTTATGCTCTTGTGCTTCACTTAAATTTATTTGAGAGCTTGTTAGTAGCAATGGTAATATATTAATTTAGTCTAAAAGTGATAGATATTCAAGGGGGGTATAATAAAAACTTTCATGAAGATCATTGCATATTATAAACTTGATTCCTTGTAATAGTTTTGAGATATGGAGATAGTAATATGTGAGTCATGTTGGTGAGTAATTATGCTTAGTAAGAATATTGGTGTTAAGATTTGTGATTGCAAGCACGAAAGTTAATAGTTATGCAATGAAGTTACATCCTACTTGTGGTGCATTATTTGGTATTAGTTATGTTTAATGCTTGTTTATGATCGTTTTCGTTTCTTGGTTGGTCGCTTCTCAATCTATTTGCTAGCCTTCATTTGTACTAAGCGGAAATACTGCTTGTGCACCCAACTCCTTAAACCCAAAGTTGTGCCAAATGAGTCCACCATACCTACCTATACGCGGTATTTCCATGCCGTTCCAAGTAAATTTGTATGTGCCAACTCTAATTTTCAAAATGAATTTCCTTTTTGTGTGCCGGTACCGCTCATGAAGCGGCAGGGGGTGGCCAATATTTTCCTTGCTAGAAATGTTATTCTCAAGATTAGTGTTTATTCACTTGTCATTGCACAAGAGTGTGGCGGGTAATAGCGATGACCAGTCCCAAAATGAAAAAAAAATCTATTTATATGTTGTCAATAATAAATTGGTATGGAAGGCACCCGTGGATACGGCTAGCCCTGGATTGTGAAAGAATGGTGGAAAAGGAAATAAACTTTATTTTATGTTTGGGAACCGCCTATGATTTATCTAGCATGGAAAGTATTGGGAATTCTTGGTCATTTTCGTTGATAGGAGAAGCATGCCTCTCAAAACAATTTTTATCTCTCAATTTAAGCTATGGGCTCTGTCACCTCTACAAATCTCTGTTTCACTCTGCAAAAGGCCTATCTATTTACTTTATGCAATTTTTATTTTTTTGAGTCTCCATCTTATCTTATAAAGCATCGACTAGGGAACACTATTATCATACTTGTGCATTTGATGTAGCTAATATTTGAGTGTGTTTCATGAATGGATCAATGATTGGGCATAATGCGCTAGGGATAGCTTTCTTTAGTGTTGATATTTTGAAAGACATGGTTGCTTGTTTATATGCTTGAGTAATGATGTCTTCATGTCAATTATAGACTATTGCTTTGAATCATCTAAAAGTCCAAATGTCCATGCTACAAAAGAAAAGAATATGTGATGAACATGTTAGGCAGCATTCCACATCAAAACTTCTGTTTCCACACTACTACAGGATGCTGCTAACGCGGCACTACGCTCAGAGACCCTTTGACGAAACTATGTGCGATGCATTAATCGCAAACGGGGATGTAAAAAACCGTCAAAAGGATGCAAAACGTTTGCGATGGCGGAGACATCAAACACGGTTCAGCTTTTAGTTACGTGTGCGATGAGGGGCATACGGTTGATCTAGAAGAACTATTTGCGATGAGGGAGAACAACAGAAATGGGCAGCCATATCAATGTGTGTGCGATATACGGCATACAGTTCGCTCCGATGAACCGTGTGCTATTAGGGAATGCAACAGAAACGGTCAGCCAGATCAAGGTGTGTGTGATATACGGCATATGATTCACTCGGACGAACTATTTTCGATTAGGGAAGAGAACAAAATCGGTTAAACTTAAAAAGATGTGTGTGATATGCGGCATACAATTCACATAGATGAACTGTTTGCGATGAGCCAAAAGAACACAAACGATTCATGTAAACAAGATGTGCGTGATACGCACCAAACAGCCCACTCAGATGAACAGTTTGCGATGAGAAATTATAACACAGGCGGTTACTATAGTTAGTTCGTGTGCGATTTTGTTCGTAGAAAAACTTTGCAAAATGCAAACTAGTTGCTTGCGGTGGCTAGGAGTATCGCACACGATGCGTCTGCGAGTACTCGTGTGCGATGATTAGTAAGTTACACATACGTTTCCTTATGTTAACACTTGTGTGATAAATAACACGTGGCACCACATACGATATTCGGGTTGTGTGTGTGCTCCACTTAGTCTTCCCGCGCTCCAGCGAATGCTTCCCGCGCTCCACATGGGTGAATTGTAAAATCCACGCGTCTTCCCTCATCGTTTTCCCGCCACCAGCTAATGGCTTGCTGCATATAACCCAGGCGGCAACGCACCGTCGCGACACTCTGTGTAGATCTAGTCCTCACCCATCTACCATTAGTTATTCCAAGCATGCCCGGCAACGACCAAAGCTTCGACGTCGACCCCTGCGTGTGTTACATCTTCGTCGAGGAGAACAGCCGGAGCAGGTCGGGGAGCAAGAGCTTCATCGGCCGATGCAGGCACCATGGCCCATTGGCAGCGATATCGGCGTGACAGTCCTTGGGCGCACAATCGACATATTGCAGAGGAGGTGTGATGAGCAGTTTGCCATCCACCGTGCAAAAGATCTAGAGCTGCTCGGCGGCATGATCGACGACCCACCCGAAGAGCCGCCGTCACCAGTGCTCATCGAGAGCCTGATGCCCCACAAGGAATGGGTAGAGGACCTCTACGATTCAGACAAGACACAGGCAGCCTACGACTTCATCATTGCCCGTGGCGGCCGTCTCAACCTTGATCCCGACGATGTGGTGGCCAGGCTCGAGCGCATCCTTGGCGGAGTTGACTTCCCCGACGAAGTATAACATCGCCAACGTGATATCTTGAGGATGCAGGTGATGGGCGGAATTTGCTACCAGGCCAAAGACATGGAAATGGAGCGGTTCCGCGGAGATCATGCGCGCGATTGCATGCTGTCAAGCTCTTCTGGAAGAGGCCCAACAGCCCCAAGTGCCTCCTAGTGCCATCAGCTCCGTAGGCGGAGGCGGGTCCGTTCACTTGGAATGAACGGACGCAAGGGTGCTATGCTGATCATGGAGGCCGAGAAGACCGTCGTCGGAAGGCTGCCAGCTCAGCCTTTTAGCCTATATTTTATTATAATTGTATGCATCTGTAGGTCGTGAGTGTTTTGGGCCTTACCGCATGTGGCATTTTAAATTATCTTGAATATGTAAGACAATTATTAACTGTTGCCATTGTAAATTTGCCTCAACCGCGAGTAGAGCGCGCACAGGGACACCAGAGCGGAGTGCGCCGCGGCCGCCTCAATGGCGAGCAAAATGCGCGGACAAACGCGAGCAGAGCGTGCCGCGGCCGCCTCAACAAGGAGCAGAGTGCGCCACGGCCGCCTGAACGGCGAGCAACCAAGTGGTCAACCTTCTGGCACCTCGTGGGAGGTGCGACGACGCATCCATAGGACACGATGGTGATATCTTGACCGTGTGTGATAGTGGGCAGACACGTACGTGTACATCCGAGAACGCGGGCCCATGTTTCGAGCTTCCGATGCGTGGCATACGGTTGATCTAAAAGAACTGTTTGCGACGAGCCATAACAACATAAACGGGCTCTATAGGCCCAGACCTTGTTTCTCGTCACATTGCAGATTACAACACAATATGTAATTGCAAATCTGTTCACACCTATCAAACTAATATGTGTTCACACTTAGCACGGGGCTATAAAAACTACCCACTCGAAAATTACTTCATAGTTCCTCTCCTCATCACCCACAAAACTGGTCTTTCCTATCAAGTCGTTCCGTCATGAGCGATAGGAGGAGTTTCGGGTGGACATATAACCAGGCAGGAAAGACCAAGGCCGCGGAAGCACTAGAGAGGTCCCGCCATGAAGCGGCAGCCGCAGCAGAGATGTCCCGGCGCGCCGCGGAGCCCTCGAACCAGCTCTCAAGGGCACGCGAGGGCTCTCACAAGCGCACTCGCCGCATCGGCAATCGCGATGAGCTGGCATTGCTGAAGTCCTTAGCCGGCGATGACGACATTCTTGCTGGCCTCATTAAGGAGCGGGAGCTTGTCAACGGCTTGATGAAGCTGCTCGAGATCAGTGATGCCTCGGTTGATAAGGAGACCGGCCTCGTCGAGCAACTCATGGGTGATAATGCGAAGCTCCTCAAGGCGCTCGCCGAGAAGGAGGAAGAGGAGGCCGCCGACTGGAAGATGCTGCATGAGCAGAGCAGTGCCTCAGGGATGACGCTGATAGCGGTCGTCGAGGAACTGATGGGTGAGTTGAGGAAGCTCCGGATCGAGCACGAGCAGGAGGTGGAGGAATCCGTGGCTGCTTTCAAGCAAACTCGTGAGGAATTGAAGAAGGAGCTAGAGGATGTCGTCGCCCGGCGATCCATCGATGACTAGAGACAGTAGCGACCCAGATCGTTGTCTGTGATTTCCTTCTTCTCTTGCCCTCGTGTCTTCTGGGCTTTGCCGCATGTGGCATCTTAAATTATCCGGAATATGTAAGACAATTATTATCCGTGCCATTGTAAATTTGTCATCGTATCATCCGTTGCCATTTTATTTGTGGTCGTATTATCCGTTGCCCTATGTGGCAATTTAAATTAGGCCAAATACGAGTTGAAAACACGAACAAAGCAAATGCTGCTATGGAATCACAAGCAAGCACCCTCCGTCCAGGTTCTTTAATTAACCGCGTGTTAAACAGCGGCTCGACCGCCATTAATGGAGAAGTTGTGAGCAAGGCGGGGGGTTGGTGGATGGAGGTCAAAGAGCTCGCTTCCCGGTGAGCATGGCCGACCTTGCTGCTCGCACGTGTCCCGTCTAGCCTGCGAGGTGGACAGGATGCACGCGTCCCGTCGAGCCAACGCGGTGGACTGCTCGCATGCGTCGCGTCGAGCCTGCACGGCGGACTTCACGCGCTCATCCCGTCTAATCAAACAGCTGCACGCAGGCCACCGAGTATGGTTAAATTTTGGCAGAGGTAGTGGCCGCACTTTAATGTTTATGGGAACACACGGTTCATATAATGCAACTGTTTGCGATATTAACGTGTCAGCTATTTGTTTCAAAAGGACTTCTTTGGCTATTAATGTGTGTGCCTAGTCTCAAACTGGATGATTTTTTTACCACATCATATATGTGCCATGTCATGAAACCAAGCCAAGTTTCATGTTTTTTGGGTGAGTTTTCGATATACTGGGATTTAAAAACCGAGATTCTCAATGTTTCAGGACGACGAGAAGTTTGTAATTCATTCCCATTCCTTAAATGAGACCTGAACATGCACCAAATGACACATGTACAATTTCCCACCCATTTTACTTCACCGGGGCATGTGCTTGTAGTTCAAATTTGAATTATGGACTACATTAAATGCATATAAAACTTAATTAATATATACAATGGCCAAACGAACCCTGAACAGTTTCAAATTTCAGCACGATACTCCTGTTATTCTATGTTGCCTGTAGAAAACAAAGTTCAAGGCGAGAAGAGGCAGCGATTATCGTTCCGCCCACAAGAGGAGCATGTTTCCCTACCGGAACCACGAGGATTGCGAGAAGCTTCTGTTTTTAAGAGGCTTGTAATATAGCTTGGCCCAAATTGGAAAATTATTTTACCACGACATATACGTGCCATGTAGTGACACCATGCTAGGTTTCATGATTTCCTGGTGAGTTTGGGATTTACAAAGATTTAAAAACCAAGATTTGCAATGTTTGTGGCCAAGCCAGGACGCCGAGACGGTTGAATTCATTCCCATTCGTTCCATGGGACCTAAACATGCACCCCAAGGACACATGTACGTTTTTTCTAGCTATTTTGGTGCACTGGAGCATGTATTTGTAGTTCGGATTTGAATTATGGACATTAAATGCCTAGAAAACTCAATTAATGAATAAAAAAGGTCAAACGAACCCTGAATAATTTCAAAGTTCAGCGTGAATCTCCCGTTGTTCCGTGCTGCGTGTAGAAGAAAATACAAGGCTAGAAGAGGGAGCGATTATCGTTTCGCCCACAAGGGGACACGTTTCCCTATCGAAGGCACGAGGGTTCTTGCGACAGGCTCTGATTTGTAAGAGGTTTGTAATAAAGCTTGGCCCAAATTGGACAATGTTTTTACCACGAGATATATGTGCCATGACGTGACACCATGCCACCTTTGATGACTTTCTGGTGAGTTTTGGATTTATGGGGATTTAAAAACCAAGATTCCAAATGTTTGAGGACGAGCAAGGACGCCGGTACGGTTGTAATTCATTCCCATTCTTGTCATGGGACCTAAACATGCACCCAAGGACACATTTTTAATTTTCTAGCCATTTTGCTGAACTGGAGCATGTATTTGTAGTCCAGATTTGAATTATGGACATTAAATGCATAGGAAACTCAATTAGTGTATAAAAAGGCCAAACGAACCCTGAATAAGTTTAAATTTCAGCACGGATATCATGTCGTTCCATGTTGCCTATAGAAGAAAATACAAGGTGAAAAGAGGCAGTGATTATGTTTCGCCCACAAGGGGAACACGTTTCCCTATCGGAACCATGAGGCTTCTTTGAGAGAAGCTCCGGTTTGTAAGAGGTTTGTAATAAAGCTTGGCCCAAATTGGACAATGTTTTTACCACGACATATATGTGCCATGACGTGACATCGTGCCAAACTTTCATGACTTTCTGGTGAGTTTTGGATTTATGGGCATTTAAAAACTGAGATTCCAAATGTTTGAGAACGAGCCAGGACGCCGGTACAGTTGTAATTCGTTTCCATTCATGGCATGGGACCTAAACATGCACCCAAGGACACATGTATAATTGTTCTAGCCATGTTGGTGAATTGGAGCATGTATTTGTAGTTCATATTTGAATTATGGACATTAAATGCCTTGGAAACTCAATTAGTGTATAAAAAGGCCAAACGAACCCTGAATAAGTTTAAATTTCAGCACGGATATCCTGTTGTTCCACGTTGCCCGTAGAAGAAAATACAAGGTGAAAAGAGGCAGTGATTATTGTCTCGCCCACACGGGGGACACGTTTCCCTATTGGAACCATGAGGCTTCTTTGAGAGAAGCTCCGGTTTGTAAGAGGCTTGTAATAAAACTTGCGTCAAAATGAAGAAAAAAATTCCTCGACATATATGTGCCATGTCGTTACACCATGCCAAGTTTCATGATTTTTGGGTGAGTTCTGGATTTACAGGGATTTAAAAACCGAGATTCTTCTCACGAAATGTTTTCAAATAGCACACAATTCACTCAGAAAGTCGTGTGCCTACCAAACCGTGGCCGATGCCCCCTCCCCCTGCTGCGCGCGCGATCTGAGTCGTGTGTTCTGATTGGCCAGAACCCAAACCCCACGGATCGTACTTCTGCACCGTTGGATGCCCCCAGATCGGACGACAATCTTTAGCCCTTTCGACATCACATGCAGTATATGGGTAAGCACTGTGCACATGCGTCGTGCTAGCTCACGCTTCCTTATCTATTAAGTTTTCTATATTAATGTTGTTATATATCCAAACATGCTACCGTTTCCCGCCACTCCTGTCATCGGTTTCCCGCCTCTTCTCCCATCGTTTCCCCGCTACCAGTGTCAGTGATCATTGTAGGCTAGGCGGCGACACACCGGCCATGTAAATATCGCACACAGTTTCTAAAAGCACAAATGTGTGTGAAAGGAGGGAGTAGGTCCCATAGGGTGACCATTGTGAAACGCCTTAAAGGCAAGGAGGCAATTCCTATCAGCAAGGTGCGGCTTCCCATCCGCTAGCCTAGTCGAATAGAATGCAGAAGTTAAGCATGCTCGGGCTGGAGTAGTCCAAGGATGGGTGACCCGGTGGGAAGTTGCATATCTCAAGCTTCATTTAAATGCTATGACATGGTCATTATAGAGATAAAGAGATAATATCTCTATAGTGACCTGTCATGACGATTATATAAACCTTGGGATCCTTGTTTTGCTAATTTGTAGACTATGTTTTTATTGATTATTTTTTGCTCTAAAAAATTAAAGAAATGATTGACTCTATAGTGACCTGTCATGGCGATTATATAAACCTTTTTTAAGTCGCATGCAAGGTATAGGGGGAGGGTGTTCTGATCAAGCATGCCTTCCTTGTGCGGTTTATAGACGCTGCACATATCTGTGGGCTCCCTGAGGTATATATTATCCTTTACCGACAATGAGGGGGGCCCACACAATCTGATGAGGACATCCCAGGTTCACCTCGTTTATCATCTCAGCCATCAAGTGAAGCTTCTACAAAGAAGATCTATTTGGGTCCCATGACAAGGAGCCGTGCCAAACAAATAGCACAAGAGGTGAACGCGCTCCTAGCTTATCATAATTCAAATGACCATGAGAACTTTATACTGCCTAAATCTCGTGTGCTGATTTTACTTAGATACAATGTTGAGGACAACCAACAACATTCAACACATGAAGAAACAAGTTTTGGATCCCATACAACAAGTTTGAAGAGAACAAGTTTCAGCTCTGATGAAAGCCTTGTTTTGGTGACACGGACGACTAGTTACAGCACAAGGAAGAATAGCAAGCCATCTCAACACTCTATTGTTGCATGTGCAGTTCCAGAATTCGTCCCAGAACTTGCTGAATCATGCAACGCAAATATATGAGCATCCAGCATGTGTGGGAGTACAAAATGGAGAGCATATGAAGTCTACTTTCAGGAAAATCAAACGGTGCATCATTTGGAGTCCTGAGTCAAAGGATATGAGAGTTCCAATGCAAGCTGTCCAGGGCATTAATTGCTGCGCAAGGCTCCATGAGTTTGCTCCCTTGACCAGCTGGTTAGCACGAATTTGAGCCCCTCTTTTGGCCTGGTTTCACACCTAAACTAGGAGGGTTGTTCCTTGTATAAATACCCCTTCCCCCACTTCAGCCACAACTCTTTGGCAATTTGATTTCGGCATAGGTTAGCTAAGTGCAACCAAAATATTGTTTGAGAGTTCACTTCCTCCTTAGCTCTTGTAATCTTGCCTTGTGAGAGGGTAAACTCACTTTGTGATTTTACAACAGCTGCCGTTGAGGCGGCGACCAGTTCGTGCTTCCAACTTCGTGCGTGGATTGGAACTAAGAGTGTGGTTGGGCGAATACTTGTCGCTGGTTGTTGCATTTGCAATAGTTAGCTTCGGTCCCGTCAGGTTGCACTAGTTATCCTTTACCCGATAGCGTTGTTGGTTGGGATCGAGGGTTTCCTTCATACCCTTCAGGTGGCGTTGAGTCGCAACATAGAGCAGATCCTCCGTGAAGATTGGGCAACCCCGTATCATTTTTTGTGCAAACAGAGATATACATTTCACCCTTGTTGAAAGTTTGTCAAAAAAAGAGCAAAAAAGAAAAGAGGCAAAAACAAAAAGAGATCTGCCCAAAGAAAGAAAGTGTGTGCAAGAAGCAAAAGAGAGAAAACTTGGGATTGTTCTTCACTTGTATCTTGAGAAATCCCTGTTTGTGTTGTGAGCTAAAACGTGTCAAGTGTGCAAAGTCTTCAATCCTTGCTTGCAGCAAATCTGATTCCTTGGCGAGAGTTGCATGTACCTCACGTATATCTCATTCAGCAACTAAATGCATTAGAATCTTGTGTGGATGATTACTTGGTTCAAGAATATCTAGATTGCAGATTAGTGCATCTTTTGCTACATATATACCCCACCCAAACTCCACCAAACAGCCCCGCATGTGCAACCCTAGACTTGTATTCGCTTGATTATCACTCTTTGTATACCAACCATCGACACCACGGTTGAGCATGATTCTGCTCTCACTTGGAAGTTACATGAGCTTCGGTTGGTAAGTGAGGTGAGCTTGAGTTGTTATCCACATATATGCTTCTAGTACTAAAGGGCTTTTGGAGAACTAACCATGGCAGGTGAAGAAAACGAGTATGATGTTGGAGGAAATGGGCATCTCAATCAGCCCGTCACACGGTTTCACTTCAATGCATTACGTGATCATCTCCGCCGAGAGTTCAGAAATAGCCTTGACCCAATTGAAGAGAAGCAAGACAAGTTGTCGAGAGATTTGCAGCAACTTATGGGTAATGTTGATGAGCAACTCACTCAGAACATGGCAGCCATGAGGACTGGTATTGTTGCTGATATTGTGCGAGAGCTTCGTCAGAACCGAGAAGATGCAAGTGTCCATGGTGAAGAACAAAATGTAACTGATGGGGAAGGTGCTGCCTCCAATGCACAAGCTAGAAGAAACCGTGCTCCTGCTCCCCATGCCATGATACCTCCCGGTCCCGGACATGGAAATGATCATGGTAATGGACGTGGTCATCATGAAGCTGCTGCTGGTCGTGGTCTTAGAGGAGGCCACCGAAGAGCAAATCTGCACCATGAAGGTAGTGGAGATGAGTTTGATGAAGATGAAGATGGCATGCACCAGAATGACAGATTTCATCATCGTAGAAACTATGGTCATGGACGGCAGGAGGAGGAGAGGTTTGGAAAGCTGAAATTTACCATGCCCAAGTTTGATGGTGGATCTGATCCAGAAAGTTATCTCACATGGGAATTGAAGGTTGACAAGATTTTCCGCATGCACAACTACTCTGAAGAGAAGAAATTACCAATGGCCTCACTTGAGTTTGAAGACTGTGCTCTAATTTGGTGGGAGCAAGTTCAGATTCAGCGAGAAGAAGAAGGAGAGCCTACTGTTGCTACATGGACAGAAATGAAAAGAGAGATGAGGGCAAGATTTGTCCCAAGGCATTATAGATGTGACATCTCTGATAAGCTCCAGAATTTGAGGCAAGGAAAGTTATCAGTTGAGGAGTATCATAAGGAGATGGAGAAGGCAATGATAAGAGCCAACATACATGAAGATGAGGAGCAGTCCATGGCAAGGTTCCTCTATGGGCTGAATCCTAATGTTAAACGAGTGGTTGATTTGCAGCCATATCGTAATGTGGTAGAGCTGGTACATCTTGCTTCTAAGGCTGAACGTCAATTGCAAGAAGACTCGAAGCAAAACAGAACTACATCCTTCACAGCTCGAGCTACATCAAGTGGGAGTAAGTTTGTACCTCAATTCAATGTTGGTCAAGGTATTATGACTAGTTCTGGTGGTGGAAATCAGCCCCATGCACGTGCAACCACGAGCAGAAATGATGCATCAAATTCGAAGGAGAAGAGCAAATTTGCAGCTTAGTTCATCCTCCATTGGCTCCACGGGGAAAACTAGTGAGATAGAGTGCTTTACATGTAAGGGACGTGGCCACATGAAGAAGGATTGTCCCAACAAGCGTACCATGCTGATCACCGAGAATGGAAAATATGAGTCTTGTAGTGAACCTGAAGAAGAAACTGAAGATGGTGATGAGCAAACCTATTGTGATTATGAGCAAGGTGCCACTCTTGTTGTCACTAAAGTTTTGAGTGTGCAGATCAAAGAAGCTGAGAATGGACAACGACTTTCAAACAAGAGCCAAAGTGCAAGACAAGGTATGCAAGGTAATTGTTGATGGTGGGAGTTGTCACAATCTTGCAAGCAAAGAAATGTGTGATAAGCTTGGGCTGAAGCTGCTACAACACCCTCATCCATATCATATACAATGGTTGAGTGAATGTGGAGAGATTAAGATCACACACATGGTACAGGTGCAATTCAAGATTGGAGATTATAATGACACCGTTGAGTGTGATGTGGTGCCAATGAAGGTGTGTCACTTGCTGTTGGGCAGGCCGTGGCAATATGATCATTCAGCTCAACATTGTGGCAGAACCAATCATACACCATCAAGTGGAGAGGAAAAGACTTGGTGCTTAGACCCATGACACCCCAACAAATCATGGCTGAGCACTTGCAGAAAGTTTTTGAAGTAAAAATAGTGAGCAAGAAAGAGGGAGAGAAAAAGAGCGAGAGAGAGAGAGAGATCCACAAATCGGTGAGTGAGCGCCACAAGCCAAATCTGAGAGAGAAGAATAAAAGAGAGGGAGAGAACTTAGTAATGTTAGCCACCAAATCAGAACTGAGAGATGTGAGGCTCAACCCAAATCAAGTGGTCGTTGTACTTGTGTACAAAGATGCTTTGCTCTCAGCTAACGACTTAACATGTCTCCCTAGTGCTGTTTGTGATGTCTTGCAGGAATTCGAGGATGTTTTTCCGGAGGAAGTACCCGCTGGTCTACCTCCCTTGCGTGCCATAGAACATCAGATTGACCTCATCCCAGGAGCATCACTTCCGAATCGACCTCCCTACCACACCAATCCTGAAGAAACAAAGGAGATACAAAGGCAGGTACAAGAACTTTTAGATAAAGGTTATGTGCGTGAAAGCTTAAGTCCTTGTGCTGTACTTGTGATTTTGGTGCCCAAGAAAGATGACACATGGCGATTGGTAATGGATTGTAGGCCTATCAATATTATAACTATTAGGTATCGTCATCCTATTCCTAGGTTAGATGATATGCTTGATGAATTGAGTGGCTCTACTATTTTCTCTAAAATTGATTTGAGGAGTGGATACCATCAGATTAGGATGAAAGAAGGAGATGAATGGAAAACTGCTTTCAAAACAAAATTTGGGTTGTATGAGTGGTTTAGTCATGCCTTTTGGATTAACATGCACCAAGTACATTCATGAGATTGATGAACCATGTTTTGAGACTTTACATTGGCAAATTTGTTGTTGTGTACTTTGATGACATCCTAATCTATAGCAGATCCATTGAGGAACATATTAAACATCTAAAACAAGTGCTGAATGTGCTAAGGACAGAAAAACTATATGGTAACATTGAGAAGTGCTCCTTTTGCACAAACAAGGTTGTTTTTCTTGGCTATGTCGTTTCAGGACAGGGAATTGAAGTGGATGAATCTAAGGTGGAAGCAATCAAGAATTAGCCAACTCCAATGAATGTAAGCCAGGTGAGAAGTTTTCATGGCCTTGCTGGTTTCTACCGGAGGTTTGTGAAAGATTTTAGTACAATTGCTGCACCTTTGAATGAATTGACAAAGAAAGGAATTCCCTTTAAATGGGGTGCACCACAAGAAGAAGCATTTCTTGAGCTTAGGAAACAATTAACTGAAGCACCTTTGCTGATTCTACCTGATTTCACTAAAACTTTTGAGATAGAATGTGATGCTAGTAGAATAGTGATAGGGGCAAAGGTGTCCCGTCTTTCGATGAGATGGTGGCTATCGTTTTGGAGGAAGTCGACTTTGACGATCCGACAACGAACGTGCGAGGACGTCGCGCCTTAGCAATCGCTAAACCAACTCCGAGAGGTTATTGACCACGCCGGAGCACGATCAACCTGACCACGAAGGTCTGTTTCCTGCAGGCAAACGAAGAACAAGCAAGAAACTAAGATTGCAATCTGGATATTGAGAATATAAGAGGAAAGCTTTATTCATCAAGGTGGGGTTCTGTGATGCCTTTGTCTGGTCGTTGAACACAAACGACGTACGCGAAGTTGCAGCTATGGTGAACTTTTAATCTAAACAAAACCCCAAAGTCTAAACGGTGCCCTAAGGGCTGTATATATGGAGGAAGAGGGGGGAATTTCGTGGCCCTTGGGGAAGGGGTCCGAAACTAACCCTATCTCTTGTTTTCCCACACATACGAAATCTAAAAACAGCCTATACTTATGTATTTCAAAATTACATGGGCCTGGCCCAATAATAAGGTGACGCAGCACCTAGAATAGCGTCTGGACGAAATTTATGAAGTGGCATCTTGTATATTTCGTCCAAGGCTTCATTCACTCCTTATGGTGGCTTCAAAGTCCTGAAATCATCACTTGTAACTCCGTTCTTGTTCCCCTTGCGCATGCCATCAACTCCATGCTTGTTCTTGCTCCAATGTTCATCCTTCTCCAAGCTAGGCCCTTCATTTGTAAGCAAAACAAAAGTATCCAATTTAGGCAGCATCATATTCTCATGAACATTAGAATCATTACCAAGAAACGAAAGTACCTGGTAATTTAATTGGCGTGCGCGAGCTCTAGTAATTGGTCCATTATATGTAACAGTAGGGGATGTGGGTGTAACAATGGTATTGATGTCCTCATCATCCTCCCCTTCTTGAAATGAAGTCGTCCTCGACGGAAGCTCGTCTTCCTCACCCAAATAAGGCTTCAAATCTGCAATGTTAAAAGTGGGACTAACCCCAAAATCTGCAGGTAGCTCAAGTTTATATGCATTATCATTTATTTTCTCTAACACATTAAAAGGACCATCAGCACGTGGCATTAGCTTTGATTTGCGTAAATTAGGAAATCTATCCTTACGCAAATGTAACCAAAGTAGATCTCCAGGTGCAAACACAACATGCTTTCTACCCTTATCTCCAGCAAGTTTATATTTAGCATTCATACGCTCAATGTTTTCCTTAGTTAACTCATGCATTTTTAAAATCAATTCAGCACGTTCTTTAGCATCAAAATTAACCTTCTCCGAAGATGGAAGAGGCAACAAATCAATTGGTGCACGAGGTAGGAAACCATACACAATTTCAAAAGGGCACATCTTAGTAGTAGAGTGCAATGAACGATTATAAGCAAATTCAATATGAGGCAAGCATTCTTCCCACATTTTCTTATTATTCTTCAAAACAGCCCTAAGCATAGTAGACAATGTTCTATTGACTACTTCAGTTTGTCCATCAGTTTGGGGGTGACAAGTAGTACTAAAAAGCAGTTTAGTCCCCAACTTAGCCCATAAACATCTCCAAAAGTGGCTAAGAAATTTAGTATCACGATCTGAAACAATAGTATTTGGCACACCATGCAAGCGAATAATTTCACGAAAGAACAAATCAGCAACATTAACAGCATCATCGCTTTTATGACATGGTATAAAGTGTGCCATTTTCGAGAATCTGTCCACGACAACAAATATGCTATCCCTCCCCTTCTTTGTTCGAGGTAAACCTAAAACAAAGTCCATAGATATATCCTCCCAAGGAACACTAGGTACAGGCAAAGGCATATATAAACCATGAGGATTGAGTCGTGACTTAGCTTTTTCACATGTAGTGCAGCGAGCAACATAACGCTCAACATCCCGTCTCATCTTTGGCCAAAAGAAATGTGTAGCAAGTATATCCTCCGTATTCTTCACGCCAAAGTGTCCCATTAGTCCTCCTCCATGCGCCTCCTGCAACAACAAAAGACGAACGGAGCTAGCTGGAATGCATAGCTTGTTAGCATGAAACACAAATCCATCATTAACGACGAACTTGTTCCATGTTCTACCTTCTTTACAATTCTGCAATACATCTTTAAATTCAGCATCATGCACATATTGATCTTTGATGGTCTCCAAACCAAATATTTTAAAGTCAAGTTGTGAAAGCATAGTATAACGACGAGACAATGCATCAGCAATAACATTTTCTTTACCCTTCTTGTGTTTAATGACATAAGGGAAAGTCTCAATGAATTCAACCCATTTAGCATGTCTACGGTTCAGTTTTGCTTGACTTTTAATGTGTTTCAAAGATTCATGATCAGAATGTATAACAAATTCTTTGGGCCCTAAATAATGTTGCCATGTTTCTAAAGTCCGAACAAGAGCATATAATTCTTTATCATAAGTAGAATAGTTCAGACTAGGCCCACTCAATTTTTCAGAAAAGTATGCAACAGGTTTGCCATCTTGTAATAACACACCTCCTAATCCAATTCCACGAGCATGTGTCAACTTATCTTTCAATACCGTGAAGGCTTCTTCCTGTGCGGTACCCCAAACAAAAGGCACATCCTTCTTTGTAAGCTCGTTGAGAGGTGCAGCAATGGTGCTAAAATCTCTCACAAAACGCCTATAGAAACCAGCGAGTCCAAGAAAACTCCGCACGTGTGTGACCCTTTTGGGATGCGGCCAACTCTCAATAGCTTCAATCTTGGCTTTATCAACTTCAATTCCCTGTGGAGTAACAACATAGCCAAGAAAAGATACTCGGTCGGTGCAAAAGGTGCACTTCCCAAGGTTACCAAACAAACATGCATCACGTAGAGCAATAAAAACAGCACGTAAATGTTCCAAATGTTCTTCAAAAGATTTGCTATAGATCAGTATATCATCAAAATAGACTACCACAAATCGTCCAATGAAAGCACGTAAAACTTCGTTCATTAGTCTCATGAAAGTACTAGGTGCATTAGTTAACCCAAAAGGCATGACTAACCACTCATATAAACCAAACTTAGTTTTAAATGCTGTTTTCCATTCATCTCCCAATTTCATACGAATTTGATGGTATCCACTACACAAATCAACTTTGGAGAATATTGTAGAGCCACTCAATTCATCAAGCATATCATCTAGCCTAGGAATAGGATGACGATAACGAATAGTAATATTATTAATGCCTCTACAATCAACACACATACGCGACGTACCATCCTTTTTCGGCACTAGAATAATAGGAACAATACAAGGACTAAGGGATTCGCGAATATAACCTTTGTCGAGCAGCTCCTGTACTTGACGCATAATCTCCTTCGTCTCTTCTGGATTGGTACGGCATGGTGCACGGTTGGGTAGCGATGCACCGGGAATTAAGTCAATTTGATGCTCAATCGCTCGAATAGGTGGTAATCCCGGTAGCACGTCTTGTGGGAAGACGTCGGCGAACTCCTGCAAAATGTTAGTGACTGCAGGGGGCAAAGAGGAAGGCACGTCCTCAAATGAAAATAATGCCTCTTTGCACACAAAAGCATAGCAAATAGATTTGCTAAAAACTAGCTCATCAATATCAGATTTGGTGGCAAATAAACATGCACTTTTCAATTTAAATTCAGAAGCAACACTAGATGGTTTATTATTAGGCTTCATTTGTTGCTCAAATTCTTTTGCCACAATCTGATTTTCACTCTTATTTTTCTCCTGTTTTGCTTTATTAGCTCTATGAATATCATCTTTCAAAATGGAATCCGGAGTCATAGGAAGCAAAGTAATATTTGTATCCTTATGAACAAGAGTATACTGATTGTTTCTACCATGGTGTACAGAATTTTTATCAAATTGCCATGGTCTACCAAGTAATAAGGAACATGCTTGCATAGGTACCACATCACAATCAACATAATCAGCATATGTAGAGATACTAAAATGCACCCGAACAGTACGTGTTACCTTAACCTTGCCGCTGTTGTTGAACCATTGGATGTAGTAAGGATGTGGATGTGGTCTTGTGGTGAGAGATAGCTTCTCCACCATCTCCATGCTACCCAAGTTGTTGCAACTCCCGCCATCTATGATGACGCGAATAGAACGTTCCTTCACAACTCCCTTTGTATGGAATAAATTATGGCTCTGATTTTGCTCAGCTTGTGTAACCTGCACACTCAAAACACGTTGAGCAACTGAACATTCATACCTGTCAGCATTTTCAGCAGCCATGTATTGCGTCTCATGATCAGAATCATCTCCACCGTGTTCTTCATGTGTAATAAGAGCCAAAGTCTCCTCATCATAGTCACTAGCGGACTCATACCCACCATCCTCAGTAGCAATCATCACACGCTGAGATTTGCATTCTCTCGCAAAATGTCCTCTTCCCTTACAACGACGACAAATAATATCACTTGTGTGCCCTGTTGACGCCATGGAAGAAGAAGAGCTCTGTGCAGGCCCGGCAGGTGCGCTCTTGGCAAATAGTGGTGGTTGTGCCTGTTTTCTTGTAACACGCCTGGAGGTGGAACCTGATGGAGGTGCTGGTGTAGTGGAAGTAGAAGATGCACGCGGTGTCCATGATGAAGGTCGACCTGCAGAAAAGTTAGTTCGCGCCAATGCTTGTCGATCCTGAACTTCACGTTCAGCTTTACAAGCAAGATGGAATAAACGAGTGATATTATTATAATCCTTATACTCTAGAATGGTCTGAATCTCTCTATTTAATCCACCCATAAAACGTGCAAGCATAGCTTCATTCTCCTCAACAATACCACATCTAATCATGCCAGTTTGTAATTCCTGATAATATTCTTCTACAGAATTTTTCCCTTGTCGTAAACGCTGCAGTTTTTGAAGCAATTCACGTTGATAATATGGTGGAACCCGACGAGTACGCATAGCAGTTTTCAAAGCAGCCCAAGTAGTTGGAATAGGATATAATCTACAATGTTCAGACCACCATACACATGCAAAACTAGTTAAAGCACAAACAGCAGCAGCAACCCGTCTCTCCTCGGGATATTGTAAACATGTAAAACGTTGTTCAGTTTCTAACTCCCAAGTAAGATATACATCAGGAATGTATCTACCCTCAAATGGTGGAATATTCAATTTCAGTGTAGGAACATGGTCATGATCTCATACCTGAGGTGGTGGTGCAGGCCTACCGTTGGGAATATATACCTGAGGTTGACCTGCTGGTGGTGGTGCTGGTGGCTGCACGTAGTTCTGATTTTGATCAACCTCATCCTCATAATCGCCCGCACAATCGTCATCCTCCTCAGCCGCCGTAGTAGCAGGAGCCAAAGAAGCATCAACAGTAGGTGCAGCGGCACCCGAAGTTTGACCAGTCTCAATTGGAACGCATTGTGCTTGTCCCACTTGATTTGGAAGGCGGCGTTGGAGATGTGGTTGTTGTTGTTGTAGAGGTGCGACAGGTGCAGCCGGTGGTGGTTGGGGAAGACGCTTGAGCAATTCATTAAACTTGTTATCCAGCTTTGTCTCGAACGACTTCTCCACGGCATCTATCCTCTCCATAGCCTATTCAAATCTGTTTAGCACATCTCCCACCTGGCCACTCATCATTTGCTAAATTTATCATGCAACTCCTTGTTCGTCATGTTCTCCCAATCAGTCTCATCGGCTTGTGATCCTGCCATGGTTAGCAGCAATAGAAACACAAAAGAATATGATCCTACAGACTACTAGGAAGTGGTGGTGATGGTGGTGTGTCACAAATCCTTCAAGCGAATCTCAACTTCTTACCAGTTCTTACCCAGCAGCAGGAGGTGATCGGCAACCGTTGTAGTCAAAACTCTCAAAGCTTGGATAGAGCGATTACCAGGGAGAGTCAAATGCACGACGTAGATGTATGTGGAGCTGGGAAGGCTTATAATATGGTAGCAAAAAGGGTCAGCAATAATCAATTCAGATATGCAAAGTTGAATAAACGCTCAACGACGGTACTGTGCTGGTCCTAGGCTAGACCATGCTAGAGACGCGAGCCTAGAACACTAACAAAATCACGGCGCTGCACGTAAACAAGGGAGGAGCACACTCTGAATTTTTTTTTTCACTTTTTTTTGCACTTTTTTCCTCTCTTTTTTTCCTCCGCAACAATTTTTTTTCGAAAAAGTCTACAAATGGTCTAAAAACTGCCTAGCCAGAATTTTCCAGACTTAGTTTTTTTTAAACTGGAACTATTTTTGTACTGCGGGTAACACAGAAGTTTGGGAGTCCTTCTCTGTCACGACTCGGAGTATGGCGTGATCTGGAAATCCAAAACATAGTTACAAAATACTGGACTTGGACTAGGACTAGTGGCGGAGATGAATCTGCTGGAACTGGGACTGGTGGTGGAGATGAATCTGGTGGAACTCGGACTGGTGGCGGATATATGTTGCAGGTGTACACGGATTGGCGTGATGGCGGCGGATATGTGGTGGCGTATATGGACTCGAATTGGCGGTGAATATGTGGTGTTGGTATATGGCAGCGGCGATGAAGTTGGTGCGGTGGTGGTATATGGCAGCAGCGATGATGATGATGCGGTGGTGATATATGGCAGCGGCGACGTGACAACCTGTGAACAGAACTCGAAACTCTAAAGGACTAGACGCTAAGACCAGCAACTTGACACGATGATGCAACCGCAAACTCAACAAAGCAAACACATAAAAGATTATGCAAAGGCTCAGATTGGTTCAGATAGGATGAACTAACCCTATTTTTTTTGGCTTTTTCGTGGACTATAGGTATGAAGAACAGACTCGATCTAAACTACGAAAAACTGTAAAATCTCACCGAGCAACCTGGAAATCTGATACCACTTGATAGGGGCAAAGGTGTCCCGTCTTTCGATGAGATGGTGGCTATCGTTTTGGAGGAAGTCGACTTTGACGATCCGACTACGAACATGCAAGGATGTCGCGCCTTAGCAATCGCTAAACCAACTCCGAGAGGTTATTGACCACGCCGGAGCACGATCAACCTGACCACGAAGGTCTGTTTCCTACAGGCAAACGAAGAACAAGCAAGAAACTAAGATTGCAATCTGGATATTGCAAATATAAGAGGAAAGCTTTATTGATCAAGGTGGGGTTCTGTGACGCCTTTGTCTAGTCGTTGAACACAAACAAAGTACGCGAAGTTGCAGCTATGACGAACTTTTAATCTAAACAAAACCCCAAAGTCTAAACGGTGCCCTAAGGGCTGTATATATGGAGGAAAGGGGGGGAATTTCGTGGCCCTTGGGGAAGGGGTCCGAAACCAACCCTATCTCTTGTTTCCCCACACATACGAACTCTAAAAACAACCTATACTTATGTATTTCGAAATTACATGGGCCTGGCCCAATAATAAGGTGACGCAGCACCTAGAATAGCCTTTGGATGAAATTTATGAAGTGACATCTTGTATAGTTCGTCCAAGGCTTCATTCACTCCTTTTGGTGGCTTCAAAGTCCTGAAATCATCATTTGTAACTCCGTTCTTGTTCCCCTTGCGCATGCCATCAACTCCATGCTTGTTCTTGCTCCAATGTTCATCCTTCTCCAAGCTAGGCCCTTCATTTGTAAGCAGAACAAAAGTATCCAATTTAGGCAGCATCATATTCTCATGAACATTAGAATCATTACCAAGAAATGAAAGTACCTGGTAATTTAATTGGCGTGCGCGAGCTCTAGTAATTGGTCCATTATATGTAACAGTAGGGGCTGTGGGTGTAACAATGGTATTGATGTCCTTATCAAATAGGTATTGGAGGTGTGTTAATGCAAGAACGAAAACCAATAGCATATTTTAGTGAGAAGCTGAGTGGTGCACAACTGAATTATTCTGTTTATGATAAAGAGTTGTATGCCTTGGTTAGAGTGCTTGAAACTTGGCCACACTACTTATGGCCTAAAGAGTTTATTGTACATTCTAATCATGAGGCCTTGAAACATTTGAAAGGCCAAGCTAAACTGGATCGTAGGCATGCTAAATGGGTAGAATTCATTGAAACTTTCCCATATGTTGTGAAGTATAAGAAAGGAAAGGAAAACATGGTTGCTGATGCTTTGTCCCGTAGGCATGTTCTTTTGACACAATTAGAAGTGAAGGTACCAGGACTTGAGCGCTTAAAAGAAGTGTATTGCACTGATCATATATTTTCAGAACCATATGCAAAATGTAAAGATGGGAAAGGTTGGGATAAATACCATGTGCATGATGGGTTCCTTTTTAGGGCTAACAAGTTGTGTGTTCCAGATTCGTCGGTTAGGCCTTTGTTGTTGCAGGAATCACATGCAGGAGGATTAATGGGACACTTTGGTCGTGAGAAGACTTATGAGCTGTTGGCCGATCACTTTTATTGGCCAAAGATGAGGAAGGACGTTGAGAGATTTGTGCAGCGATGCATCATATGCCACAAAGCTAAGTCTAAACTGAACCCCATGGTTTATATACTCCCCTACCTGTTCCAAATGCTCCTTGGGAAGATATTAGCATGGATTTTGTTTTAGGACTACCTAGGACTAAGAGGGGGAGGGATTCAGTTTTTGTTGTGGTTGATAGGTTCTCAAAAATGGCACACTTCATTCCGTTCCACAAGAACGACGATGCTTCACATGTTGCTGATTCATTTTTCAGGGAGTTGTTCGCTTGCATGGAATGCCAAGGACTAATGTTTCAGATCGAGATGTGAAGTTCATGAGCTACTTTTGGAAAACATTGTGGGCAAAATTGGGAACCAAGCTGTTGTTTTCAACAACGTGTCACCCCCAAACTGATGGGCAAACAGAGGTAGTGAACCGCACACTCTCAGCCTTGCTGCGTACAATGATCAAGAAGAATTTGAAGGAGTGGGAAGTGTGTTTGCCGCACGTGGAGTTTGCTTACAATCGGGCAGTTCACTCTACCACAAACATGTGCCCGTTTGAGGTGGTATATGGATTCAAACCAGTTGCACCAATTGACTTGCTGCCACTTCCATTGCAAGAGAGATGTAACATGGAGGCTTCAAAGCGTGTTGCATATGTGAAGAAGATTCATGAGAAGACCAGAGAAGAGGTAGAAAGGAAGTCCAAGTACTATGCTGCTAAGGCAAACAAAAATCGCAAGAAGGTGACTTTTGAGCCCGGAGATCTGGTTTGGATAAATTTGCGCAAAGATCAGTTCCCAGAGAAGCGCAAATCCAAGCTAATGCCTCGTGGAGATGGACCATTCAAAGTCTTGGCCAAGATCAATAACAATGCTTACAAGATCGAGCTTCCTGAAGACTATGCTGTGAGTCCAACATTCAACGTTGCTGATTTGTCTCCATGCTTCGATCAAGAGGGTCAAGAGTCGAGGACGACTCCTTTTGAAGAGGGGGAGGATGATGAGGACATCCCAGGTTCACCTCGTTTATCATCTCAACCATCAAGTGAAGCTTCTACAAAGAAGATCTATTTGGGTCCCATGACAAGGAGCCATGCCAAACAAATAGCACACGAGGTGAACGCGCTCCTAGCTTATCATAATTCAAATGACCATGAGAACTTTATACAGCCTAAATCTCGTGTGCTAATTTTACTTAGATACAATGTTGAGGACAACCAACAACATTCAGCACATGAAGAAACAAGTTTTGGAGCCCATACAACAAGTTTGAAGAGAACAAGTTTCAGCTCTGATGAAAGCCTTGTTTTGGTGACAAGGACGACTAGTTACACCGCAAGGAAGAATAGCAAGCCATCTCAACACTCTATTGTTGCATGTGCAGTTCCAGAATTCGTCCCAGAACTTGCTGAATCATGCAACGCAAATATATGAGCATCCAGCATGTGTGGGAGTACAAAATGGAGAGCATATGAAGTCTACTTTCAGGAAAATCAAACGGTGCATCATTTGGAGTCGTGAGTCAAAGGATATGAGAGTTCCAATGCAAGCTGTCCAGGGCATTAATTGCTGCGCGAGGCTCCATGAGTTTGCTCCCTTGACCAGCTGGTTAGCACGAATTTGAGCCCCTCTTTTGGCCTGGTTTCACACCTAAACTAGGAGGGCTGTTCCTAGTATAAATAGCCCTTCCCCCACTTCAGCCACAACTCTTTGGCAATTTGATTTCGGCATAGGTTAGCTAAGTGCAACCAGAATATTGTTTGAGAGTTCACTTCTTCCTTAGCTCTTGTAATCTTGCCTTGTGAGAGGGTAAACTCACTTTGTGATTCTACAACAGCTGCCGTTGAGGCGGCGACCAGTTCGTGCTTCCAACTTCGTGCGTGGTTGCGTGGATTGGAACTAAGAGTGTGGTTGGGCGAATACTTGTCGCTGGTTGTTGCATTTGCAATAGTTAGCTTCGGTCTCGTCAGGCTGCACTAGTTATCCTTTACCCGACAGCGTTGTTGGTTGGGATCGAGGGTTTCCTTCGTACCTTTCAGGTGGCGTTGATTCGCAACATAGAGCAGATCCTCCGTGAAGATTGGGCAACCCTGTATCACAATCTATCCCTTTGACCCAACAACGAGAAGGGTTTGGCCATGATGGTTTCCTATTGCTATGTGTGCCACGTTAGACCAAATAAAATTTGAGCGCATGTGTTGGATGACACCCCCCCGCCGTCGTCGCCTCGAAGTTGGGAAACCGACATTGTACGTATTGAACCTGGCTTGGGGTCGGGTACGGTGTTTAGTTTGTAATGTAGTTGGTGGCCCATCGAAGTTGTGCATTCAGGATTTAAACACATCACACACCACCGTACCCATACAAATTTTCGGGTCGCATGCAGTGTATACGGGGTCTTCTGATCGACCATGTCTCCCTTGTGCGGTTTTTTGTGATGAAACACATATTTGAGGGCTCCCCGATGATAGAGGCAAAGGTGTCCCGTCTTTCGATGAGATGGTGGCTATCATTTTGGAGGAAGTCGACTTTGACGATCCGACTACGAACGTGCGAGGACGTCGCGCCTTAGAAATCGCTAAACCAACTCCGAGAGGTTATTGACCACGCCGGAGCACGATCAACCTGACCACGAAGGTCTGTTTCCTGCAGGCAAACGAAGAACAAGCAAGAAACTAAGATTGCAATCTGGATATTGCGAATATAAGAGGAAAGCTTTACTGATCAAGGTGGGGTTCTGTGACGCCTTTGTCTGGTCATTGAACACAAACGAAGTATGCGAAGTTGCAGCTATGGCGAACTTTTAATCTAAACAAAACTCAAAGTCTAAACGGTGCCCTAAGGGCTGTATATATGGAGGAAGAGGGGGGGATTTCGTGGCCCTTGGGGAAGGGGTCCGAAACCAACCCTATCTCTTGTTTCCCCACACATACGGACTCTAAAAATAGCCTATACTTATGTGTTTTGAAATTACATGGCCCTGGCCCAATAATAAGGTGACGCAGCACCTAGAATAGCCTCTGGACGAAATTTATGAAGTGGCATCTTGTATATTTCGTCCAAGGCTTCATTCACTCCTTATGGTGGCTTCAAAGTCCTGAAATCATCACTTGTAACTCCGTTCTTGTTCCCCTTGGGCATGCCATCAACTCCATGCTTGTTCTTGCTCCAATGTTCATCCTTCTCCAAGCTAGGCCCTTCATTTGTAAGAAAACAAAAGTATCCAATTTAGGCAGCATCATATTCTCATGAACATTAGAATCATTACCAAGAAACGAAAGTACCTGGTAATTTAATTGGCGTGCGCGAGCTCTAGTAATTGGTCCATTATATGTAACAGTAGGGGTTGTGGGTGTAACAATGGTATTGATGTCCTCATCATCCTCCCCTTCTTGAAATGAAGTCGTCCTCGACGGAAGCTCATCTTCCTCACCCAAATAAGGCTTCAAATCTGCAATGTTAAAAGTGGGACTAACCCCAAAATCTGCAGGTAGCTCAAGTTTATATGCATTATCATTTATTTTCTCTAACACCTTAAAAGGACCATCAGCACGTGGCATTAGCTTTGATTTGCGCAAATTAGGAAATCTATCCTTACGCAAATGTAACCAAACAAGATCTCCAGGTGCAAACACAACATGTTTTCTACCCTTATCTCCAGCAAGTTTATATTTAGCATTCATACGCTCAATGTTTTCCTTAGTTAACTCATGCATTTTTAAAATCAATTCAGCACGTTCTTTAGCATCAAAATTAACCTTCTCCGAAGATGGAAGAGGCAACAAATCAATTGGTGCACGAGGTAGGAAACCATACACAATTTCAAAAGGGCACATCTTAGTAGTAGAATGCAATGAACGATTATAAGCAAATTCAATATGAGGAAAGCATTCTTCCCACATTTTCTTATTATTCTTCAAAACAGCCCTAAGCATAGTAGACAATGTTCTATTGACTACTTTAGTTTGTCCATCAGTTTGGGGGTGACAAGTAATACTAAAAAGCAGTTTAGTCCCCAACTTAGCCCATAAACATCTCCAAAAGTGGCTAAGAAATTTAGTATCACGATCTAAAACAATAGTATTTGCACACCATGCAAGCGAATAATTTCACGAAAGAACAAATCAGCAACATTAACAGCATCATCGCTTTTATGACATGGTATAAAGTGTGCCATTTTCGAGAATCTATCCACGACAACAAATATGCTATCCCTCCCCTTCTTTGTTCGAGGTAAACCTAAAACAAAGTCCATAGATATATCCTCCCAAGGAACACTAGGTACAAGCAAAGGCATATATAAACCATGAGGATTGAGTCGTGACTTAGCTTTTTGACATGTAGTGCAGCGAGAAACAAAACGCTCAACATCCCGTCTCATCTTTGGCCAAAAGAAATGTGTAGCAAGTATATCCTCCGTCTTCTTCACGCCAAAGTGTCCCATTAGTCCTCCTCCATGCGCCTCCTGCAACAACAAAAGCCGAACGGAGCTAGCTGGAATGCATAGCTTGTTAGCACGAAACACAAATCCATCATTAACGACGAACTTGTTCCATGTTCTACCTTCTTTACAATTCTGCAATACATCTTTAAATTCAGCATCATGCACATATTGATCTTTGATGGTCTCCAAACCAAATATTTTAAAGTCAAGTTGTGAAAGCATAGTATAACGACGAGACAATGCATCAGCAATAACATTTTCTTTACCCTTCTTGTGTTTAATGACATGAGGGAAAGTCTCAATGAATTCAACCCATTTAGCATGTCTACGGTTCAGTTTTGCTTGACTTTTAATGTGTTTCAAAGATTCATGATCAGAATGGATAACAAATTCTTTGGGCCATAAATAATGTTGCCATGTTTCTAAAGTCCGAACAAGAGCATATAATTCTTTATCATAAGTAGAATAGTTCAGACTAGGCCCACTCAATTTTTCAGAAAAGTATGCAACAGGTTTGCCATCTTGTAATAACACACCTCCTAATCCAATTCCACTAGCATCACATTCAAGCTCAAAAGTCTTATTAAAATCAGGAAGTTGGAGTAAAGGAGCATGTGTCAACTTATCTTTCAATACCGTGAAGGCTTCTTCCTGTGCGGTACCCCAAACAAAAGGCACATCCTTCTTTGTAAGCTCGTTGAGAGGTGCAGCAATGGTGCTAAAATCTCTCACAAAACGCCTATAGAAACCAGCGAGTCCAAGAAAACTCCGCACTTGTGTGACCGTTTTGGGCTGCGGCCAACTCTCAATAGCTTCAATCTTCGCTTTATCAACTTCAATTCCCTGTAGAGTAACAACATAGCCAAGAAAAGATACTCGGTCGATGCAAAAGGTGCACTTCCCAAGCTTACCAAACAAACTTGCATCGCGTAGAGCAATAAAAACAGCACGTAAATGTTCCAAATGTTCTTCCAAAGATTTGCTATAAATCAGTATATCATCAAAATAGACTACCACAAATCGTCCAATGAAAGCACGTAAAACTTTGTTCATTAGTCTCATGAAAGTACTAGGTGCATTAGTTAACCCAAAAGGCATGACTAACCACTCATATAAACCAAACTTAGTTTTAAATGCTGTTTTCCATTCATCTCCAAATTTCATACGAATTTGATGGTATCCACTACGCAAATCAACTTTGGAGAATATTGTAGAGCCACTCAATTCATCAAGCATATCATCTAGCCTAGGAATAGGATGACGATAACGAATAGTAATATTATTAATGCCTCTACAATCAACACACATACGCGAAGTACCATCCTTTTTTGGCACTAGAATAATAGGAACAACACAAGGACTAAGGGATTCGCGAATATAACCTTTGTCGAGCAGCTCCTGTACTTGACGCATAATCTCCTTCGTCTCCTCTGGATTGGTACGGTATGGTGCACGGTTGGGTACCGATGCACCGGGAATTAAGTCAATTTGATGCTCAATCCCTCGAATAGGTGGTAATCCCGGTAGCACGTCTTGTGGGAAGACGTCAGCGAACTCCTGCAAAATGTTAGTGACTGCAGGGGCAAAGAGGAAGGCACGTCCTCGAATGAAAATAATGCCTCTTTGCACACAAAAGCATAGCAAATAGATTTGCTAAAAACTAGCTCATCAATATCAGATTTGGTGGTAAGTAAACATGCACTTTTCAATTTAATTTCAGCAGCAACACTAGATGGTTTATTATTAGGCTTCATTTGTTGCTCAAATTCTTTTGCCACAATCTGATTTTCACTCTTATTTTTCTCTTGTTTTGCTTTATTAGCTCTATGAATATCATCTTTCAAAATGGAATCCGGAGTCATAGGAAGCAAAGTAATATTTGTATCCTTATGAACAAGAGTATACTGATTGTTTCTACCATGGTGTACATAATTTTTATCAAATTGCCATGGTCTACCAAGTAATAAGGAACATGCTTGCATAGGTACCACATCACAATCAACATAATCAGCATATGTAGAGATACTAAAATGCACCTGAACAGTACGTGTTACCTTAACCTTGCCGCTGTTGTTGAACCATTGGATGTAGTAAGGATGTGGATGTGGTCTTGTGGTGAGAGATAGCTTCTCCACCATCTCCATGCTAGCCAAGTTGTTGCAACTCCCTCCATCTATGATGACGCGAATAGAATGTTCCTTCACAACTCCCTTTGTATGGAACAAATTATGCCTCTGATTTTGCTCAGCTTGTGAACCTGCACACTCAAAACACGTTGAGCAACTAAACATTCATACCTGTCAGCATCTTCAGCAGCCATGTATTGCGTCTCATGATCAGAATCATCTCCACCGTGTTCTTCATGTGTAATAAGAGCCAAAGTCTCCTCATCATAGTCACTAGCAGACTCGTACCCACCATCCTCAGTAGCAATCATCACACGCTGAGATTTGCATTCTCTCGCAAAATGTCCTCTTCCCTTACAACGACGACAAATAATATCACTTGTGTGCCCTGTTGACGCCATGGAAGAAGAAGATCTCTGTGCAGGCCCGGCAGGTGCGCTCTTGGCAGATAGTGGTGGTTGTGCCTGCTTTCTTGTATCACGGCTGGAGGTGGAACCTGATGGAGGTGCTGGTATAGTGGAAGTAGAAGATGCACACGGTGTCCATGATGAAGGTCGACCTGCAGAAAAGTTAGTTCGCGCCAATGCTTGTCGATCCTGAACTTCACGTTCAGCTTTACAACCAAGATGGAATAAACGAGTGATATTATTATAATCCTTATACTCTAGAATGGTCTGAATCTCTCTATTTAATCCACCCATAAAACGTGCAAGCATAGCTTCATTCTCCTCAACAATACCACATCTAATCATGACAGTTTGTAATTCCTGGTAATATTCTTCTACAGAATTTTTCCCTTGTCATAAACGCTGCAGTTTTTGAAGCAATTAACGTAGATAATATGGTGGAACCCAACGAGTACGCATAGCAGTTTTCAAAGCAGCCCAAGTAGCTGGAATAGGATATAATCTACAATGTTCAGACCACCATACAGATGCAAAACTAGTGAAAGCACAAACAGCAGCAGCAACCCGTCTCTCCTCGGGATATTTTAAACATGTAAAACGTTGTTCAGTTTCTAACTCCCAAGTAAGATATACATCAGGAATGTATCTACCCTCAAACGGTGGAATATTCAATTTCAGTTTAGGAACATGGTCATGATCTCGTACCTGAGGTGGTGGTGCAGGCCTACCGTTGTGAATATATACCTGAGGTCGACCTGCTGGAGGTGGTGCTGGTGGCTGCACGTAGTTCTGATTTTGATCAACCTCATCCTCATAATCGCCCGCATAATCGTCATCCTCCTCAGCCGCCGCAGTAGCAGGAGCCAAAGAAGCATCAACAGTAGGTGCAGCGGCACCCGAAGTTTGACCAGTCTCAATTGGAACGCGCTGTGCTCGTCCCACTTGATTTGGAAGGCGGCGTTGGAGATGTGGTTGTTGTTGTTGTAGAGGTGCGACAGGTGCAGCCGGTGGTGGTTGGGGAAGACGCTTGAGCAATTCATTAAACTTGTTATCCAGCTTTGTCTCGAACGACTTCTCCACGGCATCTATCCTCTCCATAGCCTCTTCAAATCTGTTTAGCACATCTCCCACCTGGCCACTCATCATTTGCTAAATTATCATGCAACTCCTTGTTCGTCATGTTCTCCCCAATCAGTCTCATCGGCTTGTGATCCTGCCATGGTTAGCAGCAATAGAAACACAAAAGAATATGATCCTACAGACTACTAGGAAGTGGTGGTGATGGTGGTGTGTCACAAATCCTTCAAGCGAATCTCAAATTCTTAGCAGTTCTTACCCAGCAGCAGGTGGTGATCGGCAACCGTTGTAGTCAAAACTCTCAAAGCTTGGATAGAGCGATTACCAGGGAGAGTCAAACGCACGACGTAGATGTATGTGGAGCTGGGAAGGCTTATAATAGGGTAGCAAAAAGGGTCAGCAATAATCAATTCAGATATGCAAAGTTGAATAAACGCTCAACGACGGTACTGTGCTAATCCTAGGCTAGACCATGCTAGAGACGCGAGCCTAGAACACTAACAAAATCACGGCGCTGCACGTAAACAAGGGAGGAGCACACTCTGAATTTTTCTCTCTTTTTTTCTCTCTTTTTTTGCACTTTTTCTCCTCTTTTTTTTACTCCGCAACAATTTTTTTTCGAAAAAGTCTACAAATGGTCTAAAAACTGCCTAGCCAGAATTTTCCAGACTTAGTTTTTTTTTGAAACTGGAACTATTTTTCTACTGCGGGTAACACAAAAGTTTGGGAGTCCTTCTCTGTCACGACTCGGAGTATGGCGTGATCTGGAAATCCAAAACAGAGTAACAAAATACTGGACTTGGACTAGGACTAGTGGCGGAGATGAATCTGGTGGAACTCGGACTGGTGGTGGAGATGAATCTGGTGGAACTCGGACTGGTGGCGGATATATGTTGCAGGTGTACTCGGATTGGCGGGATGGCGGCGGATATGTGGTGGCGTATATGGACTCGGATTGGCGGTGAATATGTGGTGGTGGTATATGGCAGCGGCGATGAAGTTGGTGCGGTGGTGATATATGGCAGCGGCGACGTGACAACCTGTGAACAGAACTCGAAACTCTAAAGGACTAGACGCTAAGACTAGCAACTTGACACGACGATGCAACCGCAAATTCAACAAAGCAAACACAGAAAAGATTATATGTAACAGTAGGGGCTGTGGGTGTAACAATGGTATTGATGTCCTCATCACCCGAGTGTATAAATATCACCCCTTTGACCGATAACGAGGGGTATGTGATGGCCATGAATGGATTCCTCCTAGTTCGTGTTAGGGCCGGTCACTATCACATGTCGGTCAACCAAAGCTCGAGCTCATGCGTTGTCAGGATTCCCTCCCACGTGCTCGGATTGCTGGGTTTGAGCTACACCGTACCCTGCGTATCTCATCCTTAACAACCTGGCCTTCATGGTTGTTTTCTGTATCGAGAGGTAGGCACCACATCTAAATTGTACATCATTCTATATTGAAAACACACATCACCCCTTCCAACGTACATCATTTTGTGCTGCATGCAAGAGGTGCTGGTTTTGTGGTCCCGCTCATGCGATTTTTTATGATGGTTCAATCTATTGGCCCAAGCGGTTTACCCACAACAACAGTTGTCATTTGACCAAACAATAGATTCACTGGTCCATCTTATGGTAGGTCATGGCGACATGCATGTATGACCAAAATATCATTACGTGCATCCGCCCCGCTGACACGAAGTGGGAGGTGGTGGGTCAAGCACCCTAGCTAGCTACGACATTATGTCATTATAGATATATCCAAGGGTGCTTTTGGGTTTGTGAGGCAGGTGCCACCAAAGTTGTGCATTGTGTATTTAAATTTTTAAACATCACACCCAATATTCCTACATATGTTTTGCCACTTCCATGTGGTTCTTGGCTTCTGGCCCCTCTCATCGATCTTTGACGATGCGCCCAACTATGGGCCCATGCGGTCAAAGTTGTGCATTGGAATTTTGAACATCACAGACCACCCTTTTCACTCATATATATTTGGGCCAAATGCTTGTGTGGCTGTCTTCTGGCCCTCTCTAACGTTTTTTTGCTGCAAAGACTCTGATGACACTCAACGGACACGGCTATAATGTCCTAACCGTGTGTGATGCAAGTGCGTTGTGAATCACCACGACTGCGCAAGTGCGTTGTCCACAGTCCCCCACCCGGCCCCTCCCGCCTTGAACCCTAGCTCGCCGATGCCGCCGCCAACCCCTGCCGGTCTGCCCGTTCCTCCTAGCTTAGATAATAAAGTTCAGGCTACCCAGCGATTCCCATACCGCCGCCCCACTCTCCTGAGTTTTTAGATGAGGCCTGCGGTGTCCCTCCCCGCCAGGTCCACATCCCCTGCTCTAGAATGTCGCAGCCTAAGCTCGACCACATATCCCGGGGAGCCCGGCGAGCGTTCGGCCAAGAAGAGGTTTATCATGGCCTCTCCGGCGGACGTTGGCGAGGTGGCCGCCGTTCTCCCCGACCTGTCGATCCCAGAGCAACACGTCACCGTGGAAGCCGGCGAAGACGCTCACTATGTTGCCATGCCGAAGGCTTCATGTCAGCGGGCTAGCATATTACTGTATCTCGGGAAAGCTGGCTACAACATCAAGCTCGTCGATAGCGACGGCATCACGCGGGCCATGTCACAAGTTAAGTGGTCCATCCCCAACCCCTCTGGTTCAACCGCCATCGATCTCTTCGACGGCCCTGCCGCTGATCTCCTCCGCCAAGTGGTCAAGGATTTTCGATCCTTGTACGCCATCGAGCCCATTTTGTCATTTCTGAAGGACACGTTCTACGGTGGCGGCTTGGGATCCTCAATTGCCAAGTCAGATCTCATCGACCACGACCACGAGGAGGGCACCCACAAAGGTTCTTCCAAGGCGAAACAACCCATCTGTGACATCAAAGAGCGCACCATGGGTCTGTGCTCTTCCAACGGGAAGGATCCCGTCCATGACATGTGAGGCAACATCCTATCAGCAAATTTTGTCTTTTCTAGCTTGCCAGCCCGTACCCTTTGTTGTAGTAGCATTTGCCGTGCGGTGCTTTAACTGTATCGTGTTTAATTATTTCAGTTATGCAAAAATGTATTGTTCAATAGGGCTATGTGATGTTTAAGTATGAATTGTCCACTTCAGTTTCACGAATGGCTATATTTGGTTGTTTATAGTGAGTAGATGCCTTGTTTATCTGTATTTGATTGTTAGGTGTTGTAGTGAGCATTTTTTCAGTTATCAAGCACATGCCTTGTTTGTATGTATTTGGTTCTTAGGTTGGTTGTAGTGAGCATTTGTCTAGTTATCAAGCAGATGCCTTGTTTATCTGTATTTGGTTCTTAGGTTGGTTGCAGTGAGCATTTGTCCAGTTTTCAAGCAGATGCCTTGTTTATCTGTATTTGCTTGTTAGGTTGGTTGCAGTGAGCATTTGTCCAGTTTTCAAGCATATGCCCTGTTTATCTGTATTTGCTTGTTAGGTTGGTTGCAGCGAGACTCTGTCCAGTTTTCAATGTGATGAGGACATCATACCATTGTTACACCCACATCCCCTGCTGCTATACATACTGGACCAATTACTAGAGCTCGCGCACGCCAATTAAAACCAGGTACTTTCGTTTCTTGGTAATGATTCTAATGTTCATGAGAATATGATGCTGCCTAAATTGGATACATTTGTTTTGCTTACAAATGAAGGGCCTAGCTTTGAGAAGGATGAACATTGGAGCAAGAACAAGCATGAAGATGATGGCATGCGCATGGGGAACAAGAACGGAGTTACAAGTGATGATTTCAGGACGTTGAAGCCACCATAATGCGTGCATGAAGCCTTGGACGAAATATACAAGATGCTACTTCATAACTTTCGTCCAGAGGCTATTCTAGGTGCTGCGTCACCTTATTATTGGGCCAGGCCCATGTAATTTCGAAATACTTGAGTATAGGCTGTTTTTAGAGTCCGTATGTGTGGGGAAACAAGAGATAGGGTTGGTTTCGGACCCCTTCCCCAAGGGCCACGAAATTCCCCCCTCTTCCTCCATATATACAGCCCTTAGGGCGTCGTTTAGACTTTGGGTTTTGTTTAGATTAAAAGTTCGCCATAGCTGCAACTTTGCGTACTTCGTTTGTGTTCAACGACCAAACAAAGGCGTCATAGAACCCCACCTTGATCAATAAAGCTTTCATCTTATATTCGCAATATCCAGATTGCAATCTCAGTTTCTTGCTTGTTCTTCGTTTGCTCGCAGGAAACAGACCCTCGTGGTCAGGTTGATCGTGCTCCGGCGTGGTCAATAACCTCTCGGAGTTGGTTTAGCGATTGCTAAGGCGCGACGTCATCGCACGTTCGTAGTTGGATCGTCAAAGTCGACTTCCACCAAAGCGATATCCATCATCTCATCGAAAGACGGGACACCTTTGCCTCTATCAAGTGGTATCAGATTTCCAGGTTGCTCGGTGAGATTTTACAGTTTTTCGTAGTTTAGATCGAGTTTGTTCTTCATACCTATAGTCCACGAAAAAGCCAAAAAAAAATTTAGGGTTAGTTCATCCTATCCGAACCAATCTGAGCCTTTGCATAATCTTTTCTGTGTTTGCTTTGTTGAATTTGCGATCGCATCGTCGTGTCAAGTTGCTGGTCTTAGCGTCTAGTCCTTTAGAGTTTCGAGTTCTGTTCACAGGTTGTCACGTCGCCGCTGCCATATATCACCACCGCATCATCATCATCGCTGCTGCCATATACCACCACCGCACCAACTTCATCGCCGCTGCCATATACCACCACCACATATTCACCGCCAATCCGAGTCCATATACGCCACCACATATCCGCCGCCATCACTCCAATCCGAGTACACCTGCAACATATATCCGCCACCAGTCCGAGTTCCACCAGATTCATCTCCGCCACCAGTTCGAGTTCCACCAGATTCATCTCCGCCACCAGTCCAAGTCCAGTATTTTGTTACTCTGTTTTGGATTTCCAAATCACGCCATACTCCGAGTGATGACAGAGAAGGACTCCCAAACTTTTGTGTTACCCGCAGTAGAAAAATAGTTCCAGTTTCAAAAAAAAAACTAAGTCTGGAAAATTCTAGCTAGGCAGTTTTTAGACCATTTGTAGACATTTTTGAAAAAAATTTGTTGCGGAGCAAAAAAAAGAGGAAAAAAAGTGCAAAAAAAAGTGAAAAAAAATTCAGAGTGTGCTCCTCCCTTGTTTACGTGCAGCGCCGTGATTTTGTTAGTGTTCTAGGCTCGCGTCTCCAGCACGGTCTAGCCTAGGACCAGCACAGTACCGTCGTTGAGCGTTTATTCAACTTTGCATATCTGAATTGATTATTGCTCACCCTTTTTGCTACCATATTATAAGCCTTCCCAGCTCCACATACATCTACGTCGTGCGTTTGACTCTCCCTGGTAATCGCTCTATCCAAGCTTTGAGAGTTTTGACTACAACGGTTGCCGATCACCACCTGCTGCTGGGTAAGAACTGGTAAGAATTCGAGATTCGCTTGAAGGATTTGTGACACACCACCATCACCACCACTTCCTAGTAGTCTGTAGGATCATATTCTTTTGTGTTTCTATTGCTGCTAACCATGGCAGGATCACAAGCCGATGAGACTGAGTGGGAGAACATGACGAACAAGGGGTTGCATGATAAATTTCAGAAAATGATGAGTGGCCAGGTGGGAGATGTGCTAAACAGATTTGAAGAGGCTATGGAGAAGATAGATGCCGTGGAGAAGTCGTTTGAGACAAAGCTGGATAACAGGTTTAATGAATTGCTCAAGCGTCTTCCCCAACCACCACCGGTTGCACCTGTCGCACCTCTACAACAACAACAACCACATCTCCAACGCCGCCTTCCAAATCAAGTGGGACGAGCATAGCACGTTCCAATTGAGACTAGTCAAAATTCGGGTGCCGCTGCACGTACTGTTGATGCTTCTTTGGCTCCTGCTACTGCGGCAGCTGAGGAGGATGACGATTATGCGGGCGATTATGAGGATGAGGTTGATCAAAATCAGAACTACGTGCAGCCACCAGCACCACCTCCAGCAGGTCGACCTCAGGTATATATTCGCAACGGTAGGCCTGCACCACCACCTCAGGTACGAGATCATGACCATGTTCCTAAACTGAAATTGAATATTCCACCGTTTGAGGGTAGATACATTCCTGATGTATATCTTACTTGGGAGTTAGAAACTGAACAACGTTTTACATGTTTACAATATCCCGAGGAGAGACGGGTTGCTGCTGCTGTTTGTGCTTTCACTAGTTTTGCATGTGTATGGTGGTCTGAACATTGTAGATTATATCCTATTCCAGCTACTTGGGCTGCTTTGAAAACTGCTATGCGTACTCGTTGGGTTCCACCATATTATCAGCGTGAATTGCTTCAAAAACTGCAGCGTTTACGACAAGGGAAAAATTCTGTAGAAGAATATTATCAGGAATTACAAACTGGCATGATTAGATGTGGTATTGTTGAGGAGAATGAAGCTATGCTTACACGTTTTATGGGTGGTTTAAATAGAGAGATTCAGACCATTCTAGAGTATAAGGAGTATACTAATATCACTCGTTTATTCCATCTTGCTTGTAAAGCTGAACGTGAAGTGCATGATCGACAAGCATTGGCGCGAACTAACTTTTCTGTAGGTCGACCTTCATCATGGACACCGCGTGCATCTTCTACTTCCACTGCACCAGCACCTCCATCAGGTTCCACCTCCAGCTGTGATACAAGAAAGCAGGCACAACCACCACTATCTGCCAAGAGCGCACCTGCCGGGCCTGCACAGAGCTCTTCTTCTTCCATGGCATCAACAGGGCACACAAGTGATATTATTTGTCGTCGTTGTAAGGGAAGAGGACATTATGCGCGAGAATGCAAATCTCAGCGTGTAATGATTTCTACTGAGGATGGTGGGTATGAGTCCGCTAGTGACTATGATGAGGAGACTTTGGCTCTTATTACACGTGAAGAACATGGTGGAGATGATTCTGAAAATGAGACGCAATACATGGCTCCTGAAGACGCTGACAGGTATGAATGTTTAGTTGCTCAACGTGTTTTGAGTGTGCAGGTCACACAAGCAGAGCAAAATCAGAGGCATAATTTGTTCCATACAAAGGGAGTTGTGAAGGAACGTTCTGTTCGCGTCATCATAGATGGAGGGAGCTGTAACAACTTGGCTAGCATGGAGATGGTGGAGAAACTATCTCTCACCACAAGACCACATCCACATCCTTACTACATCCAATGGTTCAAAAACAGCGGCAAGGTTAAGGTAACACGTACTATTCGTGTGCATTTTAGTATCTCTACATATGCTGATTATGTTGATTGTGATGTGGTACCCATGCAAGCATGTTTCTTATTACTTGGTAGACCATGGCAATTTGATAAAAATTCTGTACACCATGGTAGAAACAATCAGTATACTCTTGTTCATAAGGATAAAAATATTACTTTGCTTCCTATGACTCCTGATTCCATTTTGAAAGATGACATTAATAGAGCTAATAAGGCAAAACAAGAGAAAAATAAGAGTGAAAATCAGATTGTGGCAAAAGAATTTGAGAAACAAATGAACCCTAATAATAAACCATCTAGTGTTGTTTCTGAAATTAAATTGAAAAGTGCATGTTTACTTACCACAAAATCTGATATTGATGAGCTAGTTTTTAGCAAATCTGTTTGCTATGCTTATGTGTGCAAAGAGGCATTATTTTCATTCGAGGACGTGCCTCCCTCTTTGCCCCCTGCAGTCACTAACATTTTGCAGGAGTTCGCTGACGTCTTTCCACAAGATGTGCTACCGGGATTACCACCTATCCGAGGGATTGAGCATCAAATTGACTTAATTCCCGGTGCATCGCTACCCAACCGTGCACCATACCGTACCAATCCAGAGGAGACGAAGGAGATTATCCGTCAAGTACAGGAGCTGCTCGACAAAGGTTATATACGCGAATCTCTTAGTCCTTGTGCTGTTCCTATTATACTTGTGCCTAAAAAGGATGGTACATCGCGTATGTGTGTTGATTGTAGAGGCATTAATAACATTAGTATTCGTTATCGTCATCCTATTCCTAGGCTAGATGATATGCTTGATGAATTGAGTGGCTCTACAATATTTTCCAAAGTTGATTTGCGTAGTGGATACCATCAAATTCGTATGAAACTGGGAGATGAATGGAAAACAACATTTAAAACTAAGTTTGCTTTATATGAGTGGTTAGTCATGCCTTTTGGATTAACTAATGCACCTAGTACTTTCATGAGACTAATGAACGAAGTTTTACGTGCTTTTATTGGACGATTTGTGGTAGTCTATTTTGATGATATACTGATTTATAGCAAATCTTTGGAAGAACATTTGGAACATTTACGTGTTGTTTTTATTGTTCTACGTGATGCACGTTTGTTTGGTAACCTTGGGAAGTGCACCTTTTGCACCGACCGAGTACCTTTTCTTGGCTATGTTGTTACTCCACAGGGAATTGAAGTTGATAAAGCCAAGATTGAAGATATTGAGAGTTGGCCGCAGCCCAAAACGGTCACACAAGTGAGGAGTTTCCTTGGCCTCGCTGGTTTCTATAGGCGTTTTGCGAGAGATTTCAGCACCATTGCTGCACCTCTCAACGAGCTTAGAAAGAAGGATGTGCCTTTTGTTTGGGGTACCGCACAGGAAGAAGCCTTCACGGTATTGAAAGATAAGTTGACACATGCTCCTTTACTCCAACTTCCTGATTTTAATAAGACTTTTGAGCTTGAATGTGATGCTAGTGGAATTGGATTAGGAGGTGTGTTATTACAAGATGGTAAACCTGTTGCATACTTTTCTGAAAAATTGAGTGGGCGTAGTCTGAATTATTCTACTTATGATAAAGAACTATATGCTCTTGTTCGGACTTTAGAAACATGGCAACATTATTTATGGCCCAAAGAATTTGTTATACATTCTGATCATGAATCTTTGAAACATAATAAAAGTCAAGCTAAACTGAATCGTAGACATGCTAAATGGGTTGAATTCATTGAAACTTTCCCTTATGTCATTAAACACAAGAAGGGTAAAGAAAATGTTATTGCTGATGCATTGTCTCGTCGCTATACTATGCTGTCACAACTTGACTTCAAAATATTTGGTTTGGAGACCATCAAAGATCAATATGTGCATGATGCTGATTTTAAAGATGTTTTGCAGAATTGTAAAGAAGGAAGAACCTGGAACAAGTTTGTCGTTAATGATGGATTTGTGTTCCGTGCTAACAAGCTATGCATTCCAGCTAGCTCTCTTCGTCTTTTGTTGTTGCAGGAGGCGCATGGTGGAGGATTAATGGGACACTTTGGCGTGAAGAAGACGGAGGACGTACTTGCTACACATTTATTTTGGCCAAAGATGAGACGGGATGTTGAGCGTTTTGTTGCTCGCTGCACTACATGTCAAAAAGCTAAGTCACGACTCAATCCTCATGGTTTATATATGCCTTTGCCTGTACCTAGTGTTCCATGGGAGGATATATCTATGGACTTTGTTTTAGGTTTACCTCGAACAAAGAAGGGGAGGGATAGCATATTTGTTGTCGTGGATAGATTCTCAAAAATGGCACACTTTATACCATGTCATAAAAGCGATGATGCTGTTAATGTTGCTGATTTGTTCTTCCATGAAATTATTCATTTGCATGGTGTGCAAAATACTATTGTTTCAGATCGTGATACTAAATTTCTTAGCCACTTTTGGAGATGTTTGTGGGCTAAGTTGGGGACTAAACTGCTTTTTAGTACTACTTGTCACCCCCAAACTGATGGACAAACTGAAGTAGTCAATAGAACATTGTCTACTATGCTTAGGGCTGTTTTGAAGAATAATAAGAAAATGTGGGAAGAATGCTTGCCTCATATTGAGTTTGCTTATAATCGTTCATTGCATTCTACTACTAAGATGTGCCCTTTTGAAATTGTGTATGGTTTCCTACCTCGTGCACCTATTGATTTGTTGCCTCTTCCATCTTCGGAGAAGGTTAATTTTGATGCTAAACAACGTGCTGAATTGATCTTAAAAATGCATGAGTTAACTAAGGAAAACATTGAGCGTATGAATGCTAAATATAAACTTGCTGGAGATAAGGGTAGAAAACATGTTGTGTTTGCACCTGGAGATCTTGTTTGGTTACATTTGCGTAAGGATAGATTTCCTGATTTGCGCAAATCAAAGCTAATGCCACGTGCTGATGGTCCTTTTAAGGTGTTAGAGAAAATAAATGATAATGCATATAAACTTGAGCTGCCTGCAGATTTTGGGGTTAGTCCCACTTTTAACATTGCAGATTTGAAGCCTTGTTTGGGTGAGGGAGATGAGCTTCCGTCGAGGACGACTTCATTTCAAGAAGGGGAGGATGATGAGGACATCAATACCATTGTTACACCCACAGCCCCTGCTGCTATACATACTGCACCAATTACTAGAGCTCGCGCACGCCAATTAAATTACCAGGTACTTTTGTTTCTTGGTAATGATTCTAATGTTCATGAGAATATGATGCTGCCTAAATTGGATACATTTGTTTTGCTTACAAATGAAGGGCCTAGCTTTGAGAAGGATGAACATTGGAGCAAGAACAAGCATGGAGATGATGGCATGCGCATGGGGAACAAGAACGGAGTTACAAGTGATGATTTCAGGACGTTGAAGCCACCATAATGCGTGCATGAAGCCTTGGACGAAATATACAAGATGCTACTTCATAACTTCCGTCCAGAGGCTATTCTAGGTGCTGCGTCACCTTATTATTGGGCCAGGCCCATGTAATTTCGAAATACTTGAGTATAGGCTGTTTTTAGAGTCCGTATGTGTGGGGAAACAAGAGATAGGGTTGGTTTCGGACCCCTTCCCCAAGGGCCACGAAATTCCCCCCTCTTCCTCCATATATACAGCCCTTAGGGCGTCGTTTAGACTTTGGGTTTTGTTTAGATTAAAAGTTCGCCATAGCTGCAACTTCATGTACTTCATTTGTGTTCAACGACCAGACAAAGGCGTCACAGAACCCACCTTGATCAATAAAGCTTTCATCTTATATTCGCAATATCCAGATTGCAATCTCAGTTTCTTGCTTGTTCTTCGTTTGCTCGCAGCAAACAGACCCTCGTGGTCAGGTTGATCGTGCTCCGGCGTGGTCAATAACCTCTCGGAGTTGGTTTAGCGATTGCTAAGGCGCGACGTCATCGCACGTTCGTAGTCGGATCATCAAAGTCGACTTCCACCAAAGCGATATCCATCATCTCATCGAAAGACGGGACACCTTTGCCTCTATCACAATGGCTATATTTGGTTGTTATACTGATCATTTATGCCTTGTTTATTTCAGTCATTCACAATGTGTTGTTCATTATGTGCAAGTCGGAATTGTGCCGCTCGACTGCATCAATACCAGTTTGAACGGCCAGATTTGGTTCCAGTTATGCCTGGTGTAGTTAACACATGCCCTTTATTTCAGTTTTACACATCTATCCAGTGTGATGTTTAAGCATTACCTACGTTCTATTCATTTTCAACAATACCAGTTTGAATTGCAATATTTGATGGTTGTTAAGCCCGTTGTCGGTAACATTGCCTTCCATTTTATATCTTCTTTAACAGCATGCTAAAACCAACACATTCAAGCTATCATTTGGAGATGATGTTGTTTACTTTTGCTATATTTTTTTCATGTTAAGGTTGTTCTACTTATCATGCCTTTCCACTACTTATGCAGGACAACAACGGGAGTGGCCAGTATTTTCCGCCGAGGTTAGTTTCATCCCTCGGCTTGTAGTCCCCTCGTCGTTCCATAATGTAGTGCATATAGATCCAGGCCTGGACACTTGTTAGCTTCTAATATTGACTTGTTGCTTATAGGTACATATGCCCTTGGCAAGGAGCCACGCATCAACCCTTTTTGCGTATGGGGCAATGAGATATTCATGAATAAGCATCAAGTGAGGAAACTAATAAGGATTATTAGCAAAAAGATACGAATGGTGGCAAGCAAATTATTTGTTTATGCTCTACCCAACACAACAATGAGTTGTAGGATGGTAACTACAAACTCTGCATCCTTCTCTTTTTACTGCCCATAATGAGTTGTTAGACAACAATGTGTGAATCTTTTTCGTTCGGAGTGGTTCCCGAAGTAGTTCACTCAAGATTACCTCGCAAAGTACATGATTGGTGGACACGCAATGAAGGTTAAAGTATTTCATCCAGACTACAATGAGCATCGAGAAGTCCTAATGAAGTCAGTGAAGGATGGACGGGCAACCATCACAAGGGGTTGGCCTAGAGTCGTGCGCGCATTACGCATGGAGGAGGGCACAATATGGGCATTCCGCTTCACCTTCTATAGCAACCAGAATGTCTTTCGCCTCTCTCTTTACAGTCTTTAGTACAACTGTGGTTCATCATTCTTTACTTGGTGCTTCTCTAGTTCTTCAGTATATGTACTTATGCATCGAATTATGCATTCGTGGTTGAACCTATATTTGTAATAAACATGGGTGGATATGAAATAAGTGATTGCCTACTTTCAAATTCAAAACATGTGATTTCTAAATCAGGGATTAATTAGGGATTACACTGCACACGGTTTGCGAAAGCGAAACATCTGCGATAGACGTGGAGATCAGACACGTTTCTAGGATCCACTACATGTGCGATCAATCTCCACTGCACACACGATCAACCAAGAAAAAAGTGTGCGATTAACAACAGCATCGCACACATTTCTTTCTTATTAAATGTTTGCGATAGTCACCTTATCACACACGCTTCGCAATTATGGATTGTCTGTGATGTTGTGCGCATCACAAACGTTTGGTCATAGAAGAACGCGTGCGATAGGTCGATCATCTGACGCGGGTACGACGGATGAATCGTGTGGGATGTATTCAAGCTTCGCATACAGTTTTATAGCGACAACTGTGTGCGCTCTTACAACAAATCGCACACAGTCGAGGAAAAGTAAATGTGTGTGATTGTCTACTTCTATAATCGTGAACTATTTGTGATGGGTCGCGCATCATAAATGTAGCACCACAGAATACCGACTGCGATGGCAATGCGAGCACAAACGAGTAGGGAGTATTGTATATGCATCGAGGCTCCCTATCCTTGACGGTTTCTGGGTCGTGTGGGAAGGACCCCCCTATCGCAGTCACTCACTTGGCGACGATTCCCAATGCCGTCGCGGAAAGGGGTTAAAAACCGTTCGTATAGCACCTCGCTATACCAGTGTCATCATTTACCTACTCAAGGACGAGCAGGAATTAAGCTTGGGGATGCTGATACGTCTCCAACGTATCTATAACTTTTGATTGTTCCATGTTGTTATATTATCAATCTTGGATGGTTTATATTCATTTACTAGCAACTTTATACCATTTTTTGGGACTAACCTATTGACATAGTGTCGAGTGCCAGTTGTTGTTTTTTGCTTGTTTTTTACTTTGCAGAATATCAATACCTAATGAAGTCAAAATACCACGAAAATTTTTGGAGATTTTTTTCTGCCCAGAAGGCACCTAGGGAGCCAAAGGAGCACACGGGAGGAGGCCCATGGGGCCCACTAGGCACCAGGGCGCGCTGGAGGCCCCAGGCGCACCCTGGTGGGTAGTGGAGCCCATGGGAAGCTTCCTGACCTACCTCCATCTCTAAATACTCTAAAATCCCAAAAACCCTAGGGGACTTGAGGAAATACTGTTTCTGCCGCCTCAAGTTCCAGAACCACGAGATCCAATCTAGAGGCCTTTTACGACACTCTGCTGGATGGGGCAACGATCACGGAGGGGTTCTTCATCACACTTGTTGCCCCTCTAATGATGCGTGAGTAGTTTACCATAGACCTATGGGTCCATAGCTAGTAGCTAGATGGCTTCTTCTCTCTTTTTCATCTTCAATACAATGTTCTCCTCGATGTTCTTGGAGATCTATTTGATGTAACTCTTATTTTTTGTGGTGTGTTTATTGGGATCCGATGAATTGTGAGTTTATGATCTGTTCTATCCATGAATATTATTTGAGTCTTTACTGAACTCTTATATGCATGATTGTTATATCCTCGTATATATTCTCCAAAATTCTGGTTTGGTTTGGCCAACCAGATTGATTTTTCTTGCCATGGGAAGAGGTGCTTTGTGATGGGTTCGATCTTGCGGTGCTCAATCTCAGTGACAGAAAGAGACATGACACGCATGTATCATTGCTATTAAGGGTGACAAGATGGGATTTATTCATACATGAGTTTATCTTGTCTACATCATGTCATCATTCTTACTGCATTACTCCGTTTTTCCATAAACTTAATACACTAGATGCATGCTGGATAGCGGTCGATGTGTGGAGTAATAGTAGTAAATGAAGGCAGGAGTCGGTCTAGTAATCTTGGACGTGATGCCTATATACATGATCATTGCCTTGGATATCGTCATGATTTCTCTTTTCTACCAATTGCCCAACAGTAATTTGTTTACCCACATTATGTTTTTCTCTTGAGAGAAGCCTCTGGTGAAAACTACGACCCCCGGGTCAATTTTCCTATCATATTAAACCAAAATACCTCGTTGTAATTTTTCTTTATTTATTTTTATTTTTTGTTTTTGCTAGATCTATTTACCAAAACCTATGCAATTTAATCTATCTCAATACCGTGGAGGGATTGACAACCCCTCTTACGGGCTGGGTTGCAAGTTTTTGTTGTTTGTGTGCAGGTGTTGTTTACATAGTGTTGCTTGATTCTCCTACTGGATTGATAACCTTGGTTTCATAACTCAGGGAAATACTTACCTTTGATGTGCTGCATCATCCTCTCCTCTTCGGGAAAATACCAATGCAGATACAAGCAATCACTCGCATCCAGCAAGCGGGGACAGCAAGCCACGACACCCAACGCGTGGTGTGCTAGTTTTGTGCATATAGACCTTGCCTGACAAGTTTCGACTGTGCAAGCGTGCTAGTGGAGTTACAGCGGCATGGGAGCTGATTCACCACTCCGCTTACCATGCGGTAGACACTTGTATTAGTGCGTGCCATGCTAATATCACGTGAATGCCGTAAGCCGTAGTGGTGTGATGGTCGTTCGTTACCGGAGGCTGGAATATGGCGACACCTCGCCGTGCATTTAATGCTTGTACCTACTTTGTTAGAAGGAGGTATAGACTATCGTAGCTATTGTGGTACCCCTTGCACTATAAAAGGAGGAGCAGGCTCTATAAAAAGGGTTGGACACTTGGTAGATTATATATAGGAGCTCTAAGACGACATTTTCCCATCCCGAGAAAGGCCTATAGCTCTTAGTCCACCAAATCAACAAAACACAAGGCGGGAGTAGGGTATTACACAATCATGCAGCCCAAACCTGGGTAGATCCTTGCATGCTTTACATTTCCAGTTAGTGTTGATCCAGACTTTGCACTCATACCAGGAATCGGCAAAGGGACACCTTTGGTCGTTGGTCTCTCACGTGTGTTCTACACACGTGCAGCGATAGTGTGCAAGACACACAAGACACCAAGGACTGGGAAGGTCCCTTCATCGATTCGAGAGGAAGCGCAGCAAATGTGAGATCACACTAATCAACACAGATGCATACAGGAATTACCTAGGTTCGGGCCGCACATACGTGTAACACCCTACTCCTGTTGTTTGCTTTATGCGGATGATAGAGAACTACAAGTACAAAGGTGCAACCTCTACCTTGAAGGGAAATGGCTCCCTAAGTGTTATATGTTCTCCAAGGGGTCGACCCTCATTACAGTAGCTAGGTCCTCCTTTTGTAGCTCAAGGGGTACCATAGTGGCTACAGTGATCTATGCCTAACTCTAGCAGAGTAGGACAAATGCATTAAATGACCCGTTAGGTGTCATCATCTGCTGGCCTTCGGGAATGAACGCTCGTCATTTTGCCTAGTGCATCATAACAACTTGATATTAGTGCGACACACACTAATATAGGTTTCACACGCGTGGTAAAAATGTGGTGAATCACCACATGCATCTTGACCATCTTACCAACCCGCCTGCACGCCCGCCACTTGTTGATAAAGGCCTGTCAAGACATCATTGTTGTGCTACGCATTTAATGTGGTGGTAGGCCGCTGCCGCTTTCCAATGTGGATCGGGTTAGAAGCGGATCGAGTTGGCAGGCATTGTCGGGATGTTGGCGTAGTTCTCGGGAACCCTTCCATTGGAGTGCTTCAGGGGAGCTGAATGACTTCCTTCTTGATCTCCATCTTCTTATTAGCATGAAGGTCCATAATTATAACATCCCAAAATTTCAATTGGAATGTTTTACAATTATTAGCTAAGCATCTATGCATTTTGATTGAATTATGGTGATATTTGCAAAGTTTCAGAGGCATTTGGATTTTTCTCAGTTGAATTTGAATTCAATTCAAATTGGCATATGAAATTCATTTCCAAAGTCCTTTTCAAATACCTGTTCAAAAGTATGAGAGGAGCTAACATGACACTCCAAAAATGTCAGAAGAAAATAATGCCAAAAGTTTTGGATTCAAATTGTTTTATTTGGAATTTTCAACAAAATATGTTTTTATAAAGTTTTTATTTTGCCTCTGAAAAATAGTTCATCATTTAGAGTTTATTTTCTGAGCTTATATATATATGTCCTATATAAAACTATTTTTATTTTATGTAGTTTTATTTTTTTCCTCTGTACAAAAAAGGAAAAAAGAAAGAAAAAACCCTAGGCACCAGGCACGCCAACCGGCCCAACAGCCAGCCGCGGCCCAGCCGGCCACCACCCACAGTAGCCAGCCCTAGCCGCTGCACCCGAGCCCCTCCCTCTCGATCGCTCGACCTCTCTCTTCTCCCTTTCTTTCGCTGACACCCTGATGTCTGCTAGAACTACGTCGGTATTTCCCCAGAGAGGAAGGGATGATGAAGTACAACGACGGTAGGTATTTCCCTCAGTATGAGACCAAGGTTATTGAACCAGTAGGAGAACCAAGCAACACTACGTAAACATCACCTGCACACAAATAACAAATACTCGCAACCCGACGTGTCAAAGGGGTTGTCAATCCCTTTCGGGTAACGGCGCCAGAAATTGGGAAAAGGACGGGGTAAAGTTGTAATAGATTGGATAAATAGATCACAAATAAAATAAAGTGCAGCAAGGTATTTTTTGTATTTTTGGTTTAATAGATCTGGAAATAAAAGCAAATAAAATAGATCGCAAAGGCAAATATAATAAAGAAGAGACCCGGGGGCCGTAGATTTCACTAGTGGCTTCTCTCGAGAAAAATAGCAAATGGTGGGTAAACGAATTACTGTCGGGCAATTGATAGAACTTCAAATAATCATGACGATATCCAAGCAATGATCATTATATAGGCATCACGTCCAAGATTAGTAGACTGACTCCTACCTGCATCTACTACTATTGCTCCACACATCGACCGCTATCCAGCATGCATCTAGTGTATTAAGTTCATGGAGAAACAGAGTAATGCAATAAGAACGATGACATGATGTAGACAAGATCTATTTATGTAGAAATAGACCCCATCTTGTTATCCTTAATAGCAACGATACATACGTGTTGGTTCCCTTGCTGTCACTGGGATCAAGCACCGTAAGATCGAACCCATTACAAAGCACCTCTTTCCATTGCAAGATAAATAGATCAAGTTGGCCAAACAAAACCCAAATATCGGAGAATAAATACGAGGCTATAAGCAATCATGCATATAAGAGATCAAACAAGACTCAAATAACTTTCATGGATAAAAAGATAGATCTGATCATAAACTCAAAGTTCATCAGATCCCAACAAACACACCGCAAAAAGAGTTACATCATATGGGTCTCCAAGAGACCATTGTATTGAGAGTCAAAAGAGAGAGAGGAAGCCATCTAGCTACTAACTACGGACCGGTAGGTCTACAAAGAACTACTCACGCATCATCGGAGAGGTGCTAAATGGGCATGATGAACCCCTCCGTGATGGTGTCTAGATTAGATCTGGTGGTTCTGGAACTTGCGGTGGCTGGAATTGATTTTCGTCGACTCCCCTAGGGTTTCTGGAATATTGGGGTATTTATAGAGCAAATAGGCGTTGGGGGAGGCCACCGAGGCCCAGGCACGCCCTGTTGGGTTGTGCCCCCCTCGGGGCATCCCCAGGTGATTCTCCGGCCCACTGGATGTCTTCTGGTCCAAAAAATCCACAAAAAGTTTTGCTGCGTTTGGACTCCATTTGGTAATGATTTCCTGTGATGTAAAAAACATGCAGAAAATAACAACTGGCACTGGGCACTGTGTCTATAGGTTAGTACCAAAAAATGATATAAAATGACTATAAAATGATTGTAAAACATCCAAGAATGATAATATAACAACATGGAACAATCAAAAATTATAGATACGCTGGAGACGTATCACACCCCGGCCCGCACCCTTCCCTTACCCCTTGCCCACGGCGCACCGCACCAGAGCACGCTCAACACTGCCGCCGCTCCGATCTTCCCGCGAAGGTGCTCCGAAGCCGGTCCCTACCCCAAGTCTTTGTCCTATAAAAGCCCTACTCCTTCCTCTCTCGACCCCCCTAAAACCCTAACCTAACTCCATCCATAGCCCACGCTCTCGCCCTTTCGATCTTGTTGTTGCCGCGCAGTTCATCGCCGATAGCACCACCGGTGAGCAACCCCACGACTCCCTCTTCCACCTATGAGCTGCCCTCAATGTTGCGCATCGTTTTGACATAGTTATGCCCGTCCTCATCGCCTACAGAGAGTCACCGGTGCTTCCGCACTCTCGCCAGAGCGCGACAGGCACAGAGCTTCTGACGAGCTTGTTCCGCTCGTCTCCGCCGTCCCCAAGCTTCCCCGAGGCCACCCTTGACCTCCCCTCGAGCCGCCGCACCCGCCCGACCACTCCAACCCTGTCGTCGACCACCGGAGCCGTCGCCCCACTCGACTCCGCCCGCCACTGTCCTTCTCTGTTCGTCGCCGCTGTCACAGTAAGCCCCGCCTCCTCCATCGTCCGATTCAGTTGAACGGTACAGATTAGATCGCGAATTGTTCAGTATTTTTAGGTTTATTTTCAATAGATTGGTTAATCCATGTTTTTTTTCATGTTTTAGTCTAGACCGACCAGATCGGTTTTTCTTTTGTTAGCCCGTACGCGTTTTAACTAAAATTCAGCCAAAGCGTCGTTTAGTTCAGATCGCACCCCCTAGGCCTAGTAGCGCCGGGTTTTTCAGTATTTTTGTTTCTGCTTTTAAAACAGAAAAGTTCCAATCTTGTAAAATCAATATCTCCGAGGATATTTAATATTTTAGTTTGATTCCTTTTGCTCTAGTTTGGAAATTTCCTAAGTTTCTTTAGACATCAATTTTGGCCATGTTTGAAATTTTGAAAATTGATTTATATGAATTTTATTCAGACCACTCTTTTTGCAATATCTTGAGCTAGGGTTAATATTTTTTAGTGTTTCTTTTTGCTACTGATTTCTTATGACTTTGTCTATTAGTAGGTTTAGGTTGGTGAATCCTAGTAGGAAACCCGCTTAGTGTTATTTATAGCAAAAAAAATTAGTAGCTTGTTTTCTTTTGTTTTACTAGGAAAACTGTTTTAAGCATATTAGGAGTTTCATAAAATGTTTTAAAGTAATTCTTTTTGCATAAAATTTATTTGCTCTTTTCTTTTATATTATTTAGCAAAAACCTTAAGCATAAAAGAAAACCTTAATTTATAGTAGTAGAAAACTATTTTATAGCTTCTTCTGCTTGTAGTAAAAACTTTGCTCTGGGTTTCTTGTTTTCCTTCTTGGTTTTCTTTTGTGTGATTTGATGATTGTGTGATAATTACTTTTACTTGCCGTTATGTTAGTATATTGTATGCTTATTATGCTTTGTTTGTTTCGATAGCGTACCCGGAGTGCAAGGCCTGTTACTACAAGTCTTTATCATTCGAAGATCGTCAACAAGGCAGGTCTTTGATCATGAATTTTATTACCTATGTTTTGTTGCATTAGTAGAAATTCCTCCCCACCATGCATGCAGTAGGAGAAATTGAATCAAGTTCTTGAGTAGTATCATGTGGTAGGTTGACCCAACTCCCTATGTTACCATTGCCCGGGACGTTGTAGCATTTATGCTATGCTTCGTAGGCGGGGTTGGTTGAGTGTTATACATGGGAGATGTGAGAGTCAAGATGATGAAAACCTCAAGATTTGAACATGCTCAAGACAGACTTCAAATTCACTACTGGGTGGAGGACGGATGGAAGGGCACCCTCGAGCACCCAGTGGTTGACATAGGGATGCATGGAGAAGCGCCATGACATCTTGCAGAAAGCTTCACCCAGCCACAAAGAGACAGATGGATACACCTTGACCGAAAGCTTACATGTGCAGCCGCAAGCCATTATGGGCTCTGGCTTAGTCGACCCTAGGTGTGACTCTGGACGGATGGTGCCAGCGGATGTAGAAGAACAGTAGGTCATGGATGGGCACTGGCAGTGGCCTAGAGGATCCCTACCGAAGACCCTATTTTGTTCGTCCCATCTTCAAACACCATGCAGTGCGAAGACTCAAAGGAGGGTACGATTCTTGCGGGTAAAGTGCACAAGACTCTGCAGAGTGGAAATCTAATCGATTAGCCGCGTCCTCGGTTACAGACAACTAAGCCTCTGGAATTGGAGTTATTCGAAAATCTCAACACCAAATATATTAAATTAATTGATGGGTTATTAATGATTTCGGGTATGAGACACTGGTTGGCGGAACCATCTCAATAACAACCACTATTTTTGTAGTAATTGCAAGCAAGTCCTTTGGTTGTAGGAAAAAAATTGGCCTTTTCACAAAAAACTTAAACTTAGAGCCCCACAGCCAAAATTACACATAGTGTTAGCATTATTATTATTATTATTATTATTATTATTATTATTATTATTATTATTCTCTCTTCATGACTTGCAAGCATATTCTATAATGCCGACCTATAGGATGCAACATCTCATGTTGCAGAGGAGTTTTCCAACCAGGAGTGAGGCTACGATCCACGCTCGGTGATTGCCCTATGGAGGCTGATGGACTCGCTTATCGTCTACGCTTCTGCATTTAGTTTTTTCTCATGAGTTGGCCTTCGGCCGAATATATTATGATGTAATAAAGACTCTATATTAGAATCGTGTAATAAATCAGGTGTGATTGAACTTTGAAATCTTCATCAATGTACTGTGTGTGCCAGCATGATCTTGGGATGGTATAGATACACAGAGACTTGAACATTTTTGGGTCAGGTCGCTACAATAATATGTAGACTTCGCTCTATTAATGACCTGCCTTATGGTCTTTTTCATCTTTATATCATCACACATCAAAGGAAAGGTATGATCAGCCTTGCTAGTGTAGCCGCTCAGTGCTCTTGCCGGCAAGAGGGCTACTATGGCCCATGCGCGAGCGGGTTCATGGATACCCACGAGCCACAATACCGACAAGTTGGAAATGTCGGTAGATGTCAGGAAATGTCTATGGATCATTCATTTGTTATTGGAACTTTTGATAATTGGGGTTTTTATCATATGGGCCCTTTTCCTTCTTCGCATGGTTTACTCATATTCTAGTTGTTGTTGATTATGTCACTAAATGGGTAGAAGCTATTCCAAGTAAGAGTACTAATCATAAGACTTCTATTAAAATTCTGAAAGATGTTATCTTTTTGAGGTTTGGAGTCCCTAGTTATTTAATGACAGGTGGTGGTGCACATTTAATTCATGGATCCAGGAAAGTTTAGCTAAGTATGATGTAAACCATAGAGTAGCATCACCTTCTCACCTCCAGTCTAGTGGGCAAGTAGAATTAACTACTAGAGAAATAAAATTGATCCTACAAAAGACTGATAATAGATCTAGAAAGAATATATCTAAGAAATTAGATGATTCACTTTGAGCATACAGAACCGCTTATAAAAATCATATGGGTATGTCTCCGTATAAAATGGTTTATGGTAAGGCTTGTCATTTACCCCTTGAACTAGAACACAAAGCTTATTAGGCTATCAAGGAACTTAACTATGATTTTAACCTTGTTGGAGAAAAAGAGATTGTTTGATATGATTAATCTAGATGAATGGAGAACCGAAGCCTATGAGAATGATAAGTTGTTTAAAGAAAATGTTTTAAAGATGGCATGATAAAAGAATTCAGAAACATGAATTTAATATTGGTGGTAAAGTTCTGTTGTACAAGTCCCGTTTCAGACATTTTGCAGGCAAACTTCTCTCTAAATGAGAAGGTCCATATATCATCGAAGAAATTTACCGTTCTTGGGCCATCAAGATAAATAACACCGAAGGAAATAAGCCGAAGGTGGTTAATGGGCAAAGACACTATATTGCAAGTAACCCCATTACCATTGATTCGAGCTTTATTCAAGATATTACCCTGAATACATAGAAGAAAACTTCCGGAGGACTCCAGAAACCTAAAAAGGAATAGGTACGTGGTATGGTAAGTAAACCAACTCCAAAAATTCCATATAAATTATATGTGATCGTTTTGGAATATTTAATTTTTTTAGGAAAGAATAAGCAGTCGAGGCGATGCCCGAGGGTCCCACATAGGCTGATGGCGCAGTCACCCCCAGCCACGCGCACCAGTCCATGTGCGGGCCTTGTGCACTTCCCCGACTCCGTTTACTTGTTTCGCAAGATAAAAAATCATTATATATGTCTCGTGATGTTCTGACCTCCGTATCGCAAGTTTTCTTCCGGTTCTTGTATCGAGGTGATTTCTGCGAGGGTTTCGAGCTCTAGATCATCACATCTTCTTCCTCCTACAACAACTTGGGCGATGATGCTTGGTTGTTGAAGATAGAGCTTGAGATGGACCTGATGGGAGATGTTACCATGGAGGCTGGATCAGGAGACTTGGTGGAAGCCCATGCACCAGAACATGAGGAAGAGACTCTAGCCAACATCTCTGCTACTCCAGGTTCGTCCAAGACCTTGAAGATAGTAATAATTCACATTGGATACATGGGAACCCTTTTCATAAGTTGGTTCATAATTATGGAGTTGAGAATACCTCTCGTATGCACATACCCTCAAATTGGGATATCTTTCGTCCAAGCGAAAATGTTGCGGGGGGAAGTTCTTGGAGGCCTAAAAATAAGGATATGTTGACTGAAGTGAAAAACAACGCTGCCATGATCCAACACCTGCTTCATTGAATTCCATCAAGGATGACAATCGTGCCTCTTCTTCACCACATTTGCTGAAGAAGGAGACTTGAGTACATGGGTATGGGCACCACCCTTGGCTTGTTCGAAGCTTGGGGAGGTTCCCCGGTATTGTATCATCACCATATTTTAGCATTATATCTATATTAATTCGATCCTTAATTATCTCATGATTTAGAAAAAGTATGAGTATGAATTAGTTCACAAGTGTTTGTTTCGTGCCCATGCTATCAATGCCACCGTGCGTGAAAGTTTCTATAATAATGTTTAGTATGAGTATCTTTTGCTTTTCATTGTCATGCATCTCATCACTGCAAAATAAGCTTCATATGCTTATATCATGGGAAGTAGTAACTTCACATGGGGGTGTAGGAAATAAAATCTATTGGAATTTAACAAACATAGCATTGGTCATTCAAACAATTCATGAAAGATTAGTACAGGGAAGAGAAATTTCACATGCAAATATACCATCCTGGACATTTTCTATGATTATGAACCCTCATTAATTATTTCCACACTTTATCAAATAGCTGATGTTGGATAAGGAAGACAACATAATGAGTTATGTTTATGTACATTTGCATAGAAGTTACATTGTCATGGATCCTCCAACAGGTGGTGTTTGTTTGTAATCTTTGCTAGCCGAAAACTTCTGCACTAAGTAGAGATACTACTTGTGCATCCAAAAATCCTTAAACCCGGTTTATTTTCATGAGAGTCCACCATAAATACCTAAGGATTGAGCAAGATCCTTCAAGTAAGTTGTCTACTATTAAATAAAAATTGCACTAAATATGTATGATCTTTTATTTGAAGGCAAATAAGCTTTGTAATAAAAGCAAAAGACTACTCAATGATGGCCACTATCATAAGGTGCATTATAAAGTGGTGTTCCTTTTCAATAAGAGCATGCACATTTAACTTAAAGCACTTGACAGCCTCTACTTCCCTCTGCGGAGGGCCTATCTCTTACCTGTTTTGCCAAAGCTTTACATTATCTATGCATGAGTCAAAATATTTCCCCTATTCCAACCTCAGTTTCTCTCCACTTGGCAAAAATTATATGGTGGGGAAAGATCCAGGCACATATATCCAATTGAATATACACGATCATGAGTTAATATTGTTGACAGTTATCCCTAAGGTAAATATGTTGGGAGGCGAAACATTAAGCCCACATCTTCCTTTGTGTCTGACTGAAACAATTTGTTCTAAAAATATGATTTGAGTACCAGCAAATCATTAGAAGACTATATGATGGTTGAGTATGTGAAGTTTGCTAAACAAAAGCTCTCACATAGACTCTTCTAGAAAATAGGATGAATTGCAATTGCTTGACGACTGAGAACATAGTTCGTTGAGTCCCAATAGAGTTTATGGTCTATACCTTAACATGTGAATAGCTTGTTGCTTGATTATGAGGAGTTTGATGAATAATAATTGTTGGTCATGGGTCATTAATAAATATGATGTTGTTATATCTATATTTTCTTTTAGCGACACCTCTCTCTATGAACTTGTGGTCATGTTTACCGAGTTCGATATTCGCTTGAGGACAAGCAAATTCTAAGCTTGGGGAGTTGATACGTCCATTTTGCATCATAATTACCTACTGTTATTAATATTATTTCAATGTTATAATCCATAACATGATGCAATTCTAATGCCTTTTGTTTCTTAAAATACAAGATACATCAAAGGAGGGAGATTATCGGCAGATGCAAATCAGACCTGAAAAAGCAACAACAGAGATAGCAATTCTCCGGAGCTCAAAATGAAGCGTGGATTTTTGGAGAATTATTCTGGAATATATGAAGAATTATGGAATGAAAATATGCTAGAGGGGGCCCACCAGCCTGCCACTTGGGAAGGTGGTGCGGTGATCACCCACAAGTCTAGGGGATCAATCGTAGTCCTTTCGATAAGTAAGAGTGTCGAACCCAACGAGGAGCAGAAGGAAATGACAGGTGGTTTTCAGCAAGGTATTGTCTGCAAGCACTGAAATTATAAGTAGCAAGTAGTTTGATAGCAGGATAATTTGTAACGAGCAAGTAACTATAGTAGTAACAAAAGTGCAGCAAGGTAGCCCAATCCTTTGGAGGCAAAGGACGGGCCAAAACGGTCTCTTATAATAAGCAAAGCGTTCTTGAGGGTACACGGGAATTTCATCTAGTCACTTTCACCATGTTAGTTTGATTTTTGTTCGCTACTTTGATAATTTGATATGTGGGCGGACCGGTGCTTAGGTGTTGTTCTTACTTGAACAAACCTCCGACTTATGATTAACCCCCTCGCAAGTATCCACAACTACAAGAAAAGTATTAAGAATAAATTCTAACCATAACATTAAACTTTTGGATCCAATCGGTCCCTTACGGAATAGTGCATAAACTAGGGTTTAAGCTTCTGTCACTCTCGCAACCCATCATCTAATAACTACTCCACAATGCATTCCCTTAGGCCCAAATATGGTGAAGTGTCATGTAGTCGACGTTCACATGACAACACAAAGGGAATAACAACATAAATACCATCAAAATATCGAACACATATCAAGTTCACATTATTACTTGCAACAAGATTTCTCCCGTGACCTCAAGAACAAAAGTAACTACTCACAAATGATAATCATGCTCAAGATCAAATGGGTATTAGATAGCATATTGGATCTGAACATATAATCTTCCACCAAATAAACCATATAGTAATCAACTACAAGATGTAATCAACACTACTAGTCACCCACAAGTACCAATCTGAGGTTCCGGTACAAAGATTGAACACAAGAGATGAACTAGGGTTTGGGAGGAGATGGTGTTGTTGAAGATGTTGAAGGAGATTGCCCTTCCCAAGATGGGAGAGTTGTTGGTGATGATGATGACGATGATTTCCCCCTCCAGGAGGGGAGTTCCCCCGGCGGAATCGCTCCGCCGGAGGGCAAAGTGCTCCTGCCCAAGTTCCGCCTCAAGACGACGGCGCTCTGTCCCGGAAGTCCTCTATTTATTTATTTTTCTAGGTCAAAATGACATATACCAGAAGATGGGCACCGGAGGTGGGCTGGGCTGAGCACAACCCACCAGGGCGCGCCTGGGGTGCCTAGCGTGCCCTGGTGTCTTGTGCTCACCAGGTGGCCCCCTCCGGTAGTTATTCGCTCCAGTATTTTTCATATATTCCATAAAAATTCCTCGTGAAGTTTCAGCTCATTTGGAGTTGCGCAGAATAGGTAGCCTGACGTAGCTTTTTCAGGTCCAGATTTCCAACTGCCGGAATTCCCCCCCTTTGTGTGTACCTTGCATATTATGAGGGAAAAGGCATTAGAATTACTCCAAAAAGCATTATTATGCATAAGAACATTATAATTAACAGTAGGTAAACATGATGCAAAATGGACGTATCAACTCCCCCAAGCTTAGACCTCGCTTGTCCTCAAGCGAAAACCGAAATCGAGAAACATGTCCACATGCTTAGAGAGAGAGGTGTCGATAAAAACAAAATACGGACATATATGCATCATCTAAATTATTATAACAGCAACAAACTTTAACATAAAACTTTTATCATAGAACATTTATCATAGAATTCTCATGAATAAGTAACCATTCATCACACCATCGAAGTATAAAGCATAAACTCTATTGGAAACCAACAAACTATGTTCTCGGTCAAGTTTGCAACTACAATTCATCATCTTTTCAGGAAGGGTCACGTATCGGAGCCTTTAGGCAAGTCCACATACTCAACCATCATATAGTCTTCTATGATTGCTAACACTCACCGCATATACATGAGCAAAACGTTTCAATCGGACACATAGAAAGATAGGGGCTTATAATTTCGCCTCCCAACGTATTCACCTCAAGGGTGATGTCAACAATAATAACTCAAGCTACGCATATCCAACTGGATATATGTGCCTAGATCTTTCCTCACCACATGATGCTTGCCAAAAGAGAAAAATAAAAAGGAATAAAGAGAGAAAAACTTTGACTCTTGCAGGAAAGCAAATACATAAAAGTAAAAGGTAGGCCCTTCGCAGAGGGAAGCAGAGGTTGCCATGCGCTTTTTGTTTGTATGCACAATCCCTTAGTGCAAAAGAACGTCACGTTATATTGCCCCTTATGATAGCAACCTTTATTATGCAGTCTGTCGCTTTTATTCTTTGCCATCACAAGTTCGTACAACACTCAATATTTTCTCTTACACCAAATGATCTAACACTTTTAGAAGCAATTTTTATTGCGTTATTGCACCAATGACAACTTACTTGAAGGATCTTACTCAATCCTTAGGTAGGTATGGTGGACTCTCAAAACAAGATTTGGGTTTAAGGGTTTTTGGATGCACAAGTAGTATCTCTACTTAGTGCGGAATTTTTGGCTAGGAAAGATGGGGGGCAAGCACCACGTGTTGAAGGATCTATGACAATATAACTTCTATGTGATTATGAACAAACATAAATCATTACTTTGTCTTCCTTGTCCAACGTCAACAATTTTGGCATATAATATTTTGATGGGGGCTCACAATCACAAAAGATGTCCAAGATAGTGTATTTGCATGTGAATCTTCTCTTTCCTTATTAATTCTTTCATGAATTGCGTCATTGACCAATTCTATGTTTGCAATCTCCAATAAAATTTTCTACTTATACTTTTCCTTATGTGATCTCATTACCTACCATAAGATTAGCATATGATCTTTTCCATTTACTTCCTTTCTTTTCATTGAAACATGAAAGTAAAGAAAGCAAAAATCAAACTAAACTTTATTATATATCTCGCACACGATTACAAAGATAGATCAGTAGGCAAACTCTCGGAAAGAAAGGATCGAACTAAACTTTTATTCATCTAAAGCAAAAAAATAATTATGGATCAAACTAAGGTAAATAAAGGCAAAAGATAGTGGAGGTGATATGATACCGGGGCACCTCCCCCAAGCTTGGCGCAAGCCAAGGGGAGTGCCCATACCCGATACTCAATTTTCTTTTGGTGATGAAGAAGGAGGTGGTGGAGATGATATAGTAGCGATCATATCCTCGGGTTCCCATGGCAGAGGCTCACCATCATAAGAAGAGGAGTGAGTCTCACTGGTCCTGCAACTGGCAGCCAAACTCATAGATTTAAACCTTGCCTCATATTCAAAGACTTGGTTTTGGAGATCGTAGATCTGGCTTTGGAGGAAGTTGATTTGCTCGTTGAGGTGAAGATGATGTCCTTCATGGACTTGCCATCCACCTTGAGATAACGGGTATAGTCTGCGATCATGAGGTGATTGGCATTGAGTTCACACTCCACCATCCCCTTGCACCGGAAGACCTCGTGCTCCATAGCTTCAAGCCTATCCTCCACGGTTCCCGTCCCTTTGGGACCTTGCACATCGCGGATGTCAAGCACCCCCTCATGCATCTGGATAGCATGAGGGTGCTGCATCACCTCCCGCAAATATGGGTTGATGACGTTCTCGAAGAACTTGTCCTTGGAGGAGCATGAAGCGGCCATGGTAGATGGGATCTGCCAGAAAACAGCAAGGAAAAGAAAACAGGAGATTTCTCCGTGATACGGTGGTCAATAGGTTCGGGGGGGTATATAAAGATTTTTTATCTTGGGAAACAAGCAAACGGAAGAAAAATGGAGTCCGAAACGTACCCGAGGTGGGCACAACCTACCTGGGCGGGCCAGGCGCGCCCTGGTGTCTTGTGCCCACCGGGGTCACCTTCCTGGCAGTTCCTTATTTTCCTAATTTTTGTCATATTCCAAAATGGACAGAAAATATTTTTGCAGATTTTTCGGAGTCCGTTTACTTACCGTATCACGTACCTCCTCTTTTTCACGATTCTGGAGTGTTCTGGAAGGTTTCTTTTATGTGTTCTTCCGGTGTCATAGTTTGGATAATATTGCTTTGAACATTAATGGGCGTACCTAAGATATAATGTTTTATTCGTTGCCTATTAACAACTTTCGGGTTAGTACCTGTTATGTGGCTGCTAGAAGGAGGGCGCGAGAGGGCTGGCCGGGGGATTTCCTTCTTAATTCTTGCTTGATTAGATTGATACATCTCCTCTCTTTATATAGAGAGGTTTACTTGACTCTCAAGCAAGGCTTACTTGACCCCTAAGCAAGCGACCCTTATCTCTAATTAACCCTAAGACTAACGGGCTATACCGCCAGCCCAGGCCCATTACGTACTCTAACACTACACCCCACCTGGACATGTAGCTTGTCCTCGAGCTGCAGCCTAACCAACTTATAACCATGACTCGACGCAACACAAACCTAACACCTAAAAACAAGCCTTTTACATCTTGGCTTGTTTTATTACTCTCAACCTGAAATGGACTGGGACGCTTTATTTTGGACCCCTTAACAAAAAGTGGAAACCATCCGCACGTCGGACGTGCACGTGTACCTCCACCTAGATCCCATGGACACCATCTGGACAAAAGGAGTGCATGTGTATGACCACCTGGAAGTGGTCGCAAGAGTGACCAGCAGAGGCGCCCTCGCGGCGGCCGGCGACGGAATGCAGTGGTGCTACCGCTCCTGTCGGTGACACCATGCCTTCTCCCCGTCGGACGGTTGTTGGTCTGCACCGCACAGAGAAGAGTGGAGGGCTTGCCATGGAGAATGACAAGGAGGGGTGCGCCCTCCCAACCGCCGATTTCGCAGACTTTGAGGTCGCTGCCCGCGGGGAAAACAGCATGCCCGTCGCCCGTGGGGGAAACCGCATGCCCAAGATCCCCGACGCAGCGGACGAGATCGAGGTCCTTTGCGCAGCAAAGGGCAACTTGGAGGAGCGGCAGCTGCAGACCACGCATCTCCCGCACACACCGATGCGCTAGGAGGCCGCGCGCAGCAGCCTGCAGCCTCACCGCCGCTGACATGTGGCGGGTAGCGATCCAAGATGGAAGCAGTGACGGCGACGGCCGTGATGGGAACGAGGAAGGCCTTGATGCCCGACGAGAAAGGCCCTGATGCCCGCCATGGCCTGCCGTAATTCCAGGATTGCGGCCATCATCTGCTCCGGGGTGAGAACGAGGGTGGACGGCGTCGAGGCAGAGGATGGAATCGCCCCTGAGGACGCCAGCACACCCAATGCCGGCGCTCCTGCTGTGTGGGGCAGCAGCGCCGATGAAGACACTGGTGGCCGCGGCGGGTGGGAAGAACTCGGTGGAGGGCTGGACATGATCGAACCCGGGAAAGCTCCTACCAGATTGTTATGTGGCTGCTAGAAGGAGGGCGCGGGAGGGCCGGCTGGGGGCCTTTTTGCCCACGGCCGGGCAAGAAGGAAGGGTTTTCCTTCTTAATTCTTGCTTGATTAGATTGATACATCTCCTCTCTTTATATAGAGAGGTTTACTTGACTCCCAAGCAAGGCTTACTTGACCCCTAAGCAAGCGACCCTTATCTCTAATTAACCCTAAGACTAATGGGCTATACCGCCAGCCCAGGCCCATTAGGCCCATTACGTACTCTAGCACTGCGCAAAGGACCTCGATCTCGTCCGCTGCGTCGGGGATCTTGGGCATGCTGTTTTCCCCACGGACAGCAACCTCGTAGTCTGTGACATCAGCGGTTGGGGGCGCACCCCTCCTCGCCATTCTCCATCGAAAGCCCTCCACCCTTCTCTGTGCGGTGCAGACCAACAGCCGTCCGGCGGGGAGAAGGCATGTTGTCACCGACAGGAGTGCACAGCATAGCACCACTGCATTCCGCCGCCGGCCGCCGCGAGGGCGCCTCTGCTGGTCGCTCTTGCGACCATTTCCAGGTGGCCATACACATGCACTCATTTTTGTCCAGATGGTGTCCATGGGATCCGGGTGGCTGTACACGTGCATGTCCGACGTGCGGATGGTGCCCACTTTATGTTCAGGGGTCCAAAATAAAGCGTCCCAGCCCATTTCAGGTTGAGAGTAATAAACAAGCCGAGATGTAAAAGGCTTGTTTTTAGGTGTTAGGTCTGTGTTGCGTCGAGTCATGGTTATAAGTTGGTTAGGTTGCAGCTCGAGGACAAGTTGCATGTCGAGGAGGGGTGTAGTGTTAGAGTACGTAATGGGCCTAATGGGCCTGGGCTTGCGGTATAGCCCGTTAGTCTTAGGGTTAATTACAGATAAGGGTCGCTTGCTTAGGGGTCAAGTAAGCCTTGTTGGGGAGTCAAGTAAACCACTCTATATAAGGGGAGGAGATGTATCAATCTAATCAAGCAAGAATTAAGAAGGAAATACCTTCCCTCTTGCCCGGCCGTGGGCAAAGGGCCCCCAGCCGGCCCTCTCACGCCCTCTTTCTAGCAGCCACATAATAGTACCTTCGGCATTATTTATTTAGATAGCTCCATATCGATAAACCTCCTCGATAATATAGGGTCCTTCCCATTTGGAGAGGAGTTTTCCTGCAAAGAATCTGAAATGAGAGGTGTACAAAAGACATATTCTCCAACTTTGAACTCACGCTTTTGGATCCTTTTATCATGCCATCTTTTAACCTTTTCTTTAAATAACTTGGCATTTTCATAAGCTTGGGTTCTCCATTCATCTAATGAGCTAATACCAAATAACCTATTCTCACCAGCAAGTTTGAAATCATAGTTGAGTTCTTTAATTGCCCAATAAGCTTTATGTTCTAACTCAAGAGGCAAATCACAAGCTTTTCCATAAAGCATTTTATAAGGAGACATGCCCATAGGATTTTTATATGTTGTTTTATAAGCCCAAAGTGCATCATCTAATTTCTTAGACCAATTCTTCCGGGAGCTATTTACAGTCTTTTGTAAGATTAATTTTATTTCTCTATTGCTAAGTTCAACTTGACCACTATACTGAGGATGATAGGGTGATGCAATTATATGGTTAACATCATACTTGGCAAGCATTTTACGGAAAGCACCATGAATAAAGTGTGATCCACCATCGGTCATTAAATATCTAAGGACTCCAAACCTGGGAAAATAACTTCTTTAAGCATTTTAATAGACAGCAACCAAAATATGAGTATACCCATTAGAGGAAGGAAAAGGTCCCATGTAATCGAATCCCCAAACATCAAATGGTTCAACAGCAAGTGAATAATTCATAGGCATTTCTTGACGCTTACAAATATTACCTATTCTTTGACATTCATCACAAGATAAGACGAACTTACAAGCATCCTTGAAGAGAGTAGGCCAATAAAACCCAGATTGCAATACCTTGTGAGCAGTTCTGTCTCCCACATGATGCCCTCCATAAGCTTTGGAGTGACATTTCCGTAGGATTTGTCCCTGTTCATGCTCAGGTACACAATGTCCAATAATACCATCTACTCCTTCTTTATAAAGATGTGGGTCATCCCAAAAGTAATGTCTTAAATCATAGAAGAATTTGAAACAGTTATTGCAGCTAACTGCTCATCAGGAAAGCTATCTTTAATAGGTTGTGGGTCATCAAGAATATTTTCAAGCCTAGACAAGTTATCAGCCACGGGGTTCTCCGCTCCTTTTCTATCAGTGATATACAAATCAAATTCTTGTAGCAAGAGAGCCCATCGAATAAGCCTAGGTTTGGCATCTCTCTTTTCCATAAGATACTTTATTGCAGCATGATCAGTGTGAACAATTACTTTTGAATCTACAATATAGGATCTAAATTTATCACAAGCAAACACCACTGCTAGAAATTCTTTTTCAGTAGTAGCATAATTTCTTTGTGCATTATCTAGAGTTTTACTTGCGTAGTGAATAACATTCAGTTTCTTATCAACTCTTTGTCATAGAGCAGCACCAACAGCATAATCACTAGCATCACACATAATTTCAAAAGGTAAGTTCCAATCAGGTGGTTGAACAATAGATGCAGAAATTAAGGCTTTCTTGAGCGTTTCGAAGGCTCCTAGACAATCATCATCAAAAACAAAAGGAATATCCTTTTGCAAAAGATTCGTAAGAGGCCTAGAAATTTTAGAAAAACCTTTGATAAATCTCCTATAGAAACCAGCACGACCAAGGAAACTACGAATACCTTTGGTATCTTTAGGACATGGCATTTTCTCAATTGCATCAACCTTAGCTTTGTCCACCTCAAAACCTCTTTCAGAAATTTTATGGCCCAAAATAATACCTTTGTTAACCATAAAGTGGCACTTCTCCCAATTCAAGACAAGATTTGTTTGCTCGCATCTCTGCAAAACTCGATCATGATTGCTTAAACAATCATCAAAAGACTTCCCATAAACAGAAAATTCATCCATGAAAACCTCAACAATCTTTTCACAAAAGTCAAAGAATATAGCAGTCATACATCTTTGAAAGGTAGCAGGTGCATTGCATAAACCAAAAGGCATACGTCTATAAGCATAAGTTCCAAATGGACAAGTAGAAGTGGTATTTTCTTGATCAGGTTGAGAAACAGGTATTTGTGAAAAACCAGAATATCCATCAAGGAAACAAAAATGTGTGTGCTTAGATAATCTTTCTAGCATTTGGTCAATAAAAGGCAGAGAGTAATGATCATTTCTAGTTGCTTTGTTTAATTTTCTAAAAATCAATTACCATTCTATAGCATGTAACAATTGTTTGTGGAATAAGTTCATTCTTATCATTAGAAACAACAGTAATACCTCCTTTCTTAGGGACACAATGGACATGACTTACCCACCTACTATCAGCTATAGGATAGATTATACTTGCCTCCAGAAGTTTTAATATTTCCGTTCTTACCACTTCTTTCATCTTCGGATTTAACCGACGTTGGTGATCAACAACGGGTTTAGCATCAGGTTCCATATTAATCTTCTGCTGACATAGAGTGGGACTAATGCCCTTAAGATCATCAAGAGTATATCCAATAGCAGCTCGGTGCTTCCTTAGAACTTTCAATAGTCTTTCTCCTTCATGTTCTGAAAGGTTAGCACTAATAATAATAGGATATATCTTCTTCTCATCAAGATAAGCATATTTCAAAGTGTCTGGCAATTGTTTTAATTCAAACACAGGATCACCTTTTTAGGTGGAGGGGGACCTCCTAGAGTTTCAATAGGCAAATTGTGTTTAAGCAGAGGACGTTGTTCAAAGAAAATATTATCTATTTCATTTCTTTCATGCATATGTAAATCATTTTCATGGTCTAGCAGATATTGTTCTAGTGGATCAGTAGGAGGTACAGCAATAGAAGCAAGACCAATTATTTCATCCTTACTAGGCAATTCTTTTTATGAGGTTTTCTACTAAACTTGGAAAAAATGAACTCATGAGACTCATCACCAAAACTAACACCGACAGTTTGTTTCTCGCTATTTTAGCATTAACGGTGTTCAAGAAAGGTCTACCAAAGATAATGGGACAAAAGTCATCATGTGGGGAACCAAGAACAAGAAAATCAGTAGGGTATTTTATTTTACCACACAAGACTTCAACATCTCTAACAATCCCAAGTGGTGTGATGGTTTCTCTGTTAGCAAGTTTAATAGTAACGTCTATGTGTTCTATTTCAGCGGGTGCTATGTCATTCATAATTTCCTGATATAAAGTAAAAGAAATAGCACTCACGCTAGCACCTATGTCACATAAACCATGATAACAGTGATCTCCTATTTTAACTGAGACAACAGGCAAGCCAACAACAGGTCTATGTTTATCTTTTTCATCGGGTTTGGCAATTCTAGCAGCTTTATCACAGAAGTAAATAACATGCCCATCTATATTTTCAACCAGGAGATCCTTAACCATAGCAACACTAGGTTCTACCTTGATTTGTTCAGCTGGTTTAGGTGTTCTAATATAACTTTTATTGACCACATTGAAACTTTAGCATGTTCCTTCATCCTAACAGGGAAAGGTGGTTTTTCAATGTAAGTAGTAGGAACAACTGGATCAACATTATAAATAATAGTTTCACGTTTAGCAACTACCGGTTCTTTAATTTCTTCTTTAATAGGTGGGTCATATTTAAACCACTTCTCCTTAGGGAGATCAACATGAGTAGCAAAATATTCACAAAAGGAGGCTACTATCTCAGAGTCAAGTCCATATTTAGTGCTAAACTTTTGAAAAGCATCGGTATTCATAAAAGATTTAACACAATCAAACTTAAGCTTAATACCTGACTCTTTACCTTCGTCGAGTTCCCAATCTTCAGAGTTGCGTTTAATTCTTTCTAAAAGATCCCACCGGAATTCAATAGTCTTCTTCATAAAGGAACCAGTACAAGAAGTATCGAGCATGGATCGATCATTATGAGAAAGCCGAGCATAAAAGTTCTTAATAATAATTTCTCTTGAGAGCTCATGGTTGGGCATGAATATAACATTGACTTAAGCCTCCCCCAAGCTAGAGCGATACTTTCTCCTTCACGAGGCAAAAAATTATATATATAATTCTGATCACGATGAACTAGATGCATAGGATAACTTTTTTGGTGAAACTCCAATTTCAATCGATTCCAATTCCAATATCATCGCACAGCCTATACCATGCCAATGCTTTTCCCTTCAAAGATAAAGGGAAAACCTTCTTCTTAGCTTCATCTCCGGGTAAACCTGCAAGCTTAAATGATCCATGAATTTCTTCCACATATATCAAGTGCATATCAGGATGTTCGGTTCCCTCTCCTGCATAAGGATTAGCTAGCAGTTGTTCTATCATACCCGAAGGAATTTCATATTCAGTATTTTCAATAGGTGCAGTGGGTTGAGGGGCTACTAATTGTGGTTCTGATCGAGGTGAAGATACCCCGAACAAACCCCTCTAAGGATTGTTCTCCATAGTAACAAGTGACAATAAATTTTAGCACGTAGTAATAATTTTTCCTTACCAATTTCCACTTACCAAGAGCGCTTCACTCCCCGGCAACGGCGCCAGAAAAGAGCCTTGATGACCCACAAGTATAGGGGATCAATCGTAGTCCTTTCGATAAGTAAGAGTGTCGAACCCAACGAGGAGCAAAAGGAAATGACAAGTGGTTTTTAGCAAGGTATTGTCTGCAAGCACTGAAATTATAAGTAGCAAGTAGTTTGATAGCAGGATAATTTGTAACAAGCAAGTAATGATAGTAGTAACAAAAGTGCAGCAAGGTAGCCCAATCCTTTTGAGGCAAAGGACAGGCCAAAAGGGTCTCTTATAATAAGCGAAGCGTTCTTGAGGGTACACGGGAATTTCATCTAGTCACTTTCACCATGTTGGTTTGATTTGTATTCGCTACTTTGATAATTTGATATGTGGGTGGACCATTGCTTAGGTGCTGTTATTACTTGAACAAACCTCCGACTTATGATTAACCCCCTCGCAAGCATCCGCAACTATGAGAAAAGTAATAATAATAAATTCTAACCATAACATTAAACTTTTGGATCCAATCGGTCCCTTACGAAATAGCGCATAAACTAGGGTTTAAGCTTCTGTCACTCTTGCAGCCCATCATCTGTAAATGCTCCACAATGCATTCCTTAGGCCCAAATATGGTGAAGTGTCATGTAGTCGACGTTCACATGACACCACTAAGGGAATAACAACATACATACCATCAAAATATCGAACACATATCAAGTTCACATGATTACTTGCAACAAGATTTCTCCCGTGACCTCAAGAACAAAAGTAACTACTCACAAATGATAATCATGCTCAAGATCAGAGGGGTATTAAATAGCGTATTGGATCGGAACATATAATCTTCCACCAAATAAACCATATAGTAATCAACTACAAGATGTAATCAACACTACTAGTCACCCACAAGTACCAATCTGAGGTTTCGGAACAAAGATTGAACACAAGAGATGAACTAGGGTTTGGGAGGAGATGGTGCCGTTGAAGATGGAGATAGAGATTTCCCTCCCCAAGATGGGAGAGTTGTTGGTGATGATGATGACGTTGATTTCCCGCTCCGGGAGGAAATTTCCCCCGTCGGAATCACTCCGCCGGAGGGAAAAAGTGCTCCTTCCCAAGTTCCGCCTCGACACGGCAGCGCTCCGTCCCGAAAGTCCTCTATTTTTTTCTAGGTCAAAATGACTTATATACCAGAAGATGGGCACCGGAGGTGGGCTGGGCTGAGCACAGCCCACCAGGGCGCGCCTGGGGGGCCTGGCGTGCCCTAGTGTCTTGTGCTTCACCAAGTGGCCCCCCTCCGGTAGTTATTTGCTTCGGTATTTTTCATATATTCCATAAAAATTCCTTGTGAAGTTTCAACTCATTTGGAGTTGTGTAGAATAGGTAGCCTGACGTAGCTTTTTCAGGTCCAGATTTCCAGCTGCCGGAATTCTCCCCCTTTGTGTGTACCTTGCATATTATGAGGGAAATGGCATTAGAATTACTCCAAAAAGCATTATTATGCATAAAAACATTATAAATAACAGTAGGTAAACATGATGCAAAATGGACTTATCATGCGGCTACCCCATGGTTGCGCCACTTATCCATGTGGGGCCCCAGTTGCTCCCCTCCCGACGTCCTTTGGCCATAAATTTCTTTTTTCCCTAGAAAAAAAAGAAGAGTTTCAGGACTTTTTGTCGTTGTCTCGAGGCGGAACCAGGGCAGGATCACTTTTTCTCTCGGTGGAGCCATTACATTGGGGGTACTTCCCCCTAGGAGGGGGAATTTGAAGCCTTCGCCATCACAAACACTCTCATCGTCATGGGAATAATCATCTTCATCAACCTCTTCACTATCAACATCTGATCTATCACTACTGTAGGATACTGCTAACGCGACACTACGATCAGAGACCCTTTGCGTGTGTGCGATGCAATAATCGCAAACGGTGGTGTAAAAAACCGTCAAGAAAGGTGCAAAACGTTTGAAATGGCAGAGCCATCAAACACGGTTCAGATTTTAGTTGCGTGTGCGATGCAGGACACACGGTTAATCCATTCAAACTGTCTGCGATGAGGTAGAACAACAGAAACGGGCAGCCATAACAATGTGTGTGCGATGCAGGACACACGGTTAATCCATTCGAACTGTTTGCGATAAGGTAGAACAACAGAAACGGGCAGCCATATCAAGGTGTGTGCGATATACGGCATACGGTTAACTCGGACGAACTGTTTTTGATTAGGGAACACAACATAAACGGTTCAACTTAACAAGATGTGTGTGATATGCGGCATACAGTTCACATGGATGAACTATTTGCGATGAGCCAAAAGAACACAAACGAGTCGTGTAAACAAGATATGTGTGATACGTGGCAAACAGCTGACTCGGATGAACTGTTTGCGATGAGAAATTACAACACAGACGGTCAATGCAGTTACTTCGTGTGTGATTCTGTGTGTACAAAAAACTTTGAAAAATGCAAACTAGTTGCTTGCGGTGGCGGAGTATCGCACATGATGCGTCTGCGAGTACTCGTGTGCGATGATTAGTATGTTACACATACATTTCCTTATGTTAACATGTGTGTGAATTTGCAATATGGACAGTTAATATGCAAATGCCTTCTGGTCATCGGGCACACGCTTAAACTCAATGAACTGTGTACGATACTAATACTTTCCATGAAAATTTATGAACTTGGGTAACAGTGTTTGAGTAACATATATAGTGGTTACACTATTCGACAAAAGGAGGATCTTCGTTACACGGTTTTGACAACCATATGGTCCATATCTACATACTTAACATAGTAACTATTGCATTTTAAGAGGCTAAGGGCCAACAACCATATGGTCCATATCGAAATGCTTAACATATATAGTAACAGCTAGCACATTTTAAGAGGCTGAGGGCCAACAACCACAACTATCCACTGGAAGCAGCTTGATCACGGCGACTCGGCATCTCGTCAATGAAAAGGAAGAGCCCTCCTGTGCCTTGGTAGATCATGAGTAGAACAGTGTCTCCGATTTTCCAATATGGATGCATTGCCACGAGAAGTGAGAACTTGTTAATTTGAATGGTTCCATTTCTGCGGGAAACGCATTATCTTGCAATCACTTTGGCGTTATTAGCAGGCACAAGTGTAATTCGACCACGCCGGGAAATCGATCCAGGAACTGCTACAGGGGGCAATTTCTGTTGACATGTAGAATAAAAAACAATAGTAACATATCGTTGAAGATATATAGAGTTTATGAGCATCAACATTAAAATAAGACTTTTTACCAGCGTTTTGTGCACACAATTGGTCTTGTTCAGTGTGTGCACCATAGGTCTAATTAATCCCATCCAAAATCCAGCGTTCATACGATGTGCTATCTCTCTCAGATTATCAACAAAGTTTATGACATGCTTCAAGTCCTTCCAGTCAAATTTGGTACACTTAGTAACATACAGATCGTTCACTATGCATCCAACATATCCTGCTTAAAAGGTGGAAAGGTATTATTTATTCAGAACATGGCAGAAGAATATATAGTGCGCATAAATTGGTAAATATAATTTGTTGCTGCCTAGGAACGGAGTCAGAATATGATATCACAATTGGTTGCTTAAATAGTGATCAATTGGTTACTTAAATAGTAATATGACAGCAAGGAGAAAGTTGAAAGGACACTAACCTCGATCAGACTTTGATCGCCTGATGACGTTGGGGAAGTAAACATCCATGTTAATTAGACCAGGCTGTGGTGCACGCACTAGAATTTTATTGCCAGCTTTCTGTTCATAACACTTCGACATTTTTCTCCAACGGTCCGCATTAAAATAGGAGTGACCATGTTTATCAAATTTTACACTAACCGTCATTGTAAATCCATGTTGCGTTGTCAATATGACATCCTGGGAGTCATCAGCAAAGTAAAGCCCAAGATTTCCTTCTACGCATGTTCATGCAAAGCAAGGGATGTACTGCTTGAAATGAAAATTAAGATCGTAAATTAGATATATTGAAATAACAGAGCAAGATGCAAATATGGGAGTAACTGATAGAACATATCCACATATATATATATAGATGAAAGCAACGTAAAAAAATATAGAATTAAAAATAGATAATGTAACAAAGATTTGATGCAAATATATAGATAATGTAGCAACAGATGGTATATGTTCATAAATTTAGGCCATGCCGACCGTGGTAGGTTGAGATTGAACATACCGAGCGCTCCCTGAAGTCATCCGGAATGGTGAGATAGAACTTCGTTTCTGACTGGCCACGACCACAGTTGCCCAATTTGTGCTCGCACTGTGGACACATGAATGAAGACCCACGAATCAGCTAGAACAAAAATGATTCCACGGCGATTTCTGCCGGTTGATTAACGGCAACGGACGGACTGCCATAAGAGATGAGTGAATATTTAGCTAATTAAGTTGATTACCTTCTCCATGAGAAAAATCCCCGGCCCAATCCCACAGAAAACCCCAGTCGACCAGAGTCTAGAATGTCAGTGCAGATAGGCAGCGGAAAGCGGTAGGGGCGAAATCTGGTGTCGTTTGGAGTGCGACCTACGCCCACTGCCAACAGCCGTCGAGCTTAGGGTGTAGAGTTGCGGAGGAGTCCGCGGCGAGTGAGTGGGGACGAAGTGGGCGAGGGTTTTCTTTTCCTTTTGCATGTGTCAGTGAACACACACGATTCGCAGAGGCGACGGAGATGAATCATGTGCGATAGTAACTCATCGAGATTGGATGGGAATCCAAATTTCCTTTGTCCTTCATCCATGAGTTTTTTTTCTACGATGAACATAAACCCTGCTAATCACTGTGTTCAAATTTCACACTTTTCTGGGTTCATTTACAATATTTAGGGGATTATGTGCATTTTGTAGGCATTAATGCACGTAATTCAGATTCAAACAATCGGTGCATGAAAGGGTGCACAAGAACGGTCTGGAAAAACCATACTCGTGGTATTTAGTAATTTCTCAAGCCTCTTACAAGGAATGGGCAGAAATTTCAATGGAATGTGTGGCAATAGTCAACCACAAACGCGTCATTTACTCGGTTATCAACTATAGAACAATGAAATATGTGCTTGAAAAACATGACGGCTGGCATGGTGCCATGGTATGGCCTCACCGTGGCCTGGTTAAAAGCTGAGAAGGTTTGATTTATGTCGTCATGCATGCCCTTCATAAATCGAACCATCGCCGAGGAAGTTCAATGCTTTCGAGAGGGAAATCACCAAGATTGAAGGGGAATCCAAATTTCCATCCTAGTTTGTCATTCAGTTTTTTTCCAACGATCAACATACCGCCTCAAATGCAACGTGTTCAAATTTGACATGTTTCCGAACTCATTTACCATATTTAGGGGATTATGTGCATTTTCTAGGCATTAATTATGCACATAATTCAAATTCGAACAATCGGTGCATGAAAAGGTGCACAAGAACGGTCTGGAAAACCATGCTCGTGCTATTTAGTACATTCTCATGCCTTTTACAAGGAATGGGCAGATATTTCAAGGAAATGTGTGGCAATAGTCAACCATAAACGCGTCGTTTACTGGGTTAACAACTATACAAAAATGAAATACATGCTTGGAAAACATGACGCCTGGTGTGGTCATGCACGCCTTTCATAAAATGAACCATCACCGAGGAAGTTTCATGGTTTTGAGGGGAAATCACCAAGATTGAAGGGGGGGTCCAAATTTCCTTTGTCCTTTGTCCACGAGTTTTTTTCTATGATGAACATACAACCTGCAAATCACCGTGTTCAAATTTGGCGCTTTTTCGGGTTCATTTGCCATATTTAGGGGATTATGTGCATTTCCTAGGCATTAATGCACATAATTCAAGTTCAAACAATCGGTGCATGAAAGGGTCCACAAGAACGGCCTGGAAAACCATGCTCGTGCCATTTAGTAAATTCTCATGCCTTTTACAAGGAATAATGGACAAATGTTTCGATGAAATGTGTGGCAATAGTCAACCACAAATTTTTGTTTGTTGGGTTTTCAACTATAGAAAAAATGAAATAAATGCTTAAAAAACATGACGCCTGGCATGGTGCCATGGTATAACCTCACCATGCCCTGGTAAAAATTTGAGAAGGTTTGGCTTATGTCGTCATGCACGCCCTTCATAAATTGAACCATCACCGAGGAAGTTCCATGCTTTCGAGGGGGAAATCCCCAAGATTGAAGGGGAATCCAAATTTCCGTCCTAGTTTGTCATTCGTTTTTTTTCAATGATCAACATACCGCCTCAAGTGCAACGTGTTCAAATTTGACATTTTTCCCGGGCTCGTTTACCATATTTAGGGGATTATGTGCATTTTCTAGGCATTAATGGACATAATTCAAATTCGAACAATCGGTGCATGAAAAGGTGCACAAGAACGGTCTGAAAAACCATGCTCATGTTATTTAGTACATTCTCATGCCTTTTACAAGGAATGGGCAGATATTTCAAGGAAATGTGTGGCAATAGTCAACCATAAACGCGTCGTTTACTTGGTTAACAACTATACAAAAAATGAATCACATGGTTGGAAAACATGATACCTGGCGTGGTGCCATTGTATGGCCTCACCATGCCCTGGTAAAAATTGGAGAATGTTTTCCTTATGTCATGATGCGCGCCTTTCATAAATCGAACCATCACCGAGGAAGTTTCATGGTTTCGAGGGGGAAATCACCAAGATTGAAGGGGGTCCAAATTTCCTTTGTCCTTTGTCCACGAGTTTTTTTCTATGATGAGCATACAACCTGCAAATCACCGTGTTCAAATTTGGCACTTTTCCGGGTTCATTTGCCATATTTAGGGGATTATGTGCATTTCCTAGGCATTAATGCACATAATTCAAGTTCAACCAATCGATGCATGAAAGGGTCCACAAGAACGTCCTAGAAAACCATGCTCATGCCATTTAGTAAATTCTCATGCCTTTTACAAGGAACAGACAGATATTTCGATGAAATGTGTGGCAATAGTCAACCACAAATGTTTGTTTGTTGGGTTTTCAACTATAGAAAAATGAAATAAATGCTTAAAAACATGACGCCTGGCATGGTGCCATGGTATGACCTCACCATGCCCTGGTAAAAAATTGAGAAGATTTGGTTTATGTCGTCATGCACGCCCTTCATAAATCGAACCATCACCGAGGAAGTTCCATGCTTTCGAGAGGGAAATCCCCAAGATTGAAGGGGAATCCAAATTTTCTTTGCTCTTTGCCCTGGAGTTTTTTTTCTACGACGAACATACACCCTGCAAATCACCGTGTTCAAATTTGGCATTTTTTGGGCTCATTTACCATATTTAGGGGATTATGTGCATTTTCTAGGCATTTAGCGCATATAAATCCAATCCAGCTACAGGTGCACAGGTGTGATGTGAGGGACGTGGATTGCCGTTCGATCGCGGCGCATCCTATGGTGCACACACGCGATCCACGTTGCTGGGGTTCCGTCTAATCATAACGCACCACACAATAGGCTCAGTGCACACTGTTTCCGGAAGCGACAGAGATGAACCGTGTGCGATAATGAACGAGCAAAATTGTAAGGGAAGCCAAATTTCTGTTGTCGTTTGTCGTTGAGCTCTTGAATACCACCGCACTGTACGGCTGCCCGGCCCCTCCATCCCAGAGCTCTCTCCAGGCGTCGTCCATGGCACCGCCACGCACAGTAACTGGTAAGGAAGCGATGGCATCCCGCCGCGCCGCATTCCTCGCTGCCCGCGACCGCACACATGGTAAGGAAGCGATGGCATCTCGCCGCGCCGAGTTCATCGCCGCTGGCGGCCATACAGTTACATGAGCGGACTTTCAGGCTGCCATGGCCGAATGGGTGGTGGATCTAGAGGCGGCCAAAGCCGCACAGAAGGAGCGGAAAAGGCAGAAAGCAGTCAAGAAAAGAGAGTCCCGCCGCCGCAAGAAAAAAGAGGCCGCACGCCATGGTGAGGAGAGCTTGGCGGAGATGGAAGCACGGTGGGCTGCCGCCTACAAGGCCGGGAAGGAGAACGCCGATGTCTAGCCAGCATGCCCCGATGGCAGCATGTGAGAAGTAGTTTAAGTTTGTAGTATTAGAGCAAATTACCAGTAGTACTTTAAGTTTGTAGACGGAGGAACACCTTGTAGTATTAGAGCAAATTACATGTGTACATTTTTTGGAGACGGGATCTGCCAACTTTCTTTTTTCTCGCACACGAGTATTTTATGCGCTTCGTCTGCGTTGTGTGTTTCCCCCGCCCAAGTTTCAAGTTTCGCACCAAAATTTTTATTAGGCGCGCGATTTCAGAATTTATTCCTCCAACCACATCCCCTTCCCCTCAGTATCCCCCCTCCCTCGCGCCTCCCCCTACCGGCATCTCAAACCGCCGCCACCGCAACCACAGCTTCAACCACATCTACATTCTGCTCGGATCTAGTCAGGTAACCCACCGATCTCTATCACGTCCCCGGCCTGATTGCTTAAATGGCGCCTGCGAAACATGCTCATGCCTCCAAATCCCCCCCGCTAGGAGCTGATGGCGGTCCATGGCGCGATGGCCGCTGTGCGTGTTGACCCGGAGGAACACCTCGCCTCCGTCGCCGCCGACATGGTGCAGACTCTGGCCCAGATGAAGTCCCCCAGCGACTACCCTCCAGGACTTAACAGGTAAGATCTGACCAGCTAAATCTTACCAATACCACTTGCAACGGATATGATTTGTACGGTTGATGTATTAAGCATGTTCGTGCCTTGTTTATTTCAGTACAGCACACTGTGTGATGTTCAAATATTACCGTGTCCAGCTCAATTTCACCAATACCAGCAACAAACTTACAATACATGACTCAGGATATCACTAGAGATGCTGCCCATTTGCTATTTTTAGTGGATGCTAACCCTGTTGTACTTAACATGCCTGTCCATGTACTTACGCAGGGTCATAACGGCTGATAAATTTTTTTGCCATCGAGGTGAGCTGCATCCCATGTCTTACAGTATTTCACATAATTTGTGCAATTGTAGTTTAACTTCTACCATTTACTGGTTGCCTGTAGGTACACATGTCAGTGGCACTGATCCATGCTTGGACCCGGAGGAATAGCTCGCCTCCGCCGTCGCTGACTTTGGGCGAGCTCTGGCCAAGATGAAGTGCCCCAGCAAGTACCTCTCAGGACTTACCAATTATGTACTCACCAGTTCAATCTTACCAATACTAGTTGCAATTAATGGCTATGTTCTGTACGGTCGATGTATTAAGCATGTTCTAGTAAACATGCCTAACACGTTTTTGCTACTTTCCCTACCTTTTTATAGACATCTGGGCCATTCTTTGCTCTGGCAGCACCAGCCTTGTGATGTTTAACTATGACAATTGCATTTTTATCAGTACCGGTTTCAATGTCTATTAAGCCTGTTGCAATTAACAGTTGAATCCATTTTTAAACAGTTGTATTTCAATGGCTACAAACTTACAAAACATGACTTAGGATGTTGTTAAGCCTGTTGCAATTAACAGTTGTATCCATTTTTTAATCTATCCATTTGCTACCATGCTACTCTTTGCAATGAAGATATACTAGAGATGTTGCCCATTTGCTATTTTTGGTGGACGCTAACCCTGTTGTACTTAACATGCTTGTCCATGTACTTACACAGGGCCATAACGACCGATGCTGTTGTTTGCCGTCGAGGTTAGCTGCATCTCATGTCTTACAGTATTTCACATCATTTGTGCAATTGCAGTTTAACTTCTACCATTTACTGGTTGCCTGTAGGTACACATGTCAGTGGCACTGATCCACGCTTCGACCCGGAGGAATAGCTCGCCTCCGCCGCCGCTGACTTTGGGCAGGCTCTGGCCAAGATGAAGTGCCCCAGCAACTACCTCTCAGGACTTACCAAGTATGTACCCACCAGTTCAATCTTACCAATGCCAGTTGCAATTAATGGCTATGTTTTGTACGGTCGATGTATTAAGCATGTTATAGTAAACATGCCTGACACGTTTTAGCTATTTTCCCTACCTTTTTATAGACAACTGGGCCATTATCTACTCTGGCAGCACCTGCCCTGTGATGTTTAACTCTGGCAATTGCATTTTTATCAGTACCGGTTTCAATGGACATTAAGCCTGTTGCAATTAACAGTTGCATCCATTTTTAAAGAGTTGTATTTCAATGGCTACTAACTTACAAAACATGAATTAGGATGTTGTTAAGCCTGTTGCAATTAACAGTTGTATCCATTTTTTAATCCGTCCCTTTGCTACCGTGCTACTCTTTCAAAATAAAGATATCACTACACATGCTGCCGTTTTATTACCATTTGCTATTTTTGGTGGATGTAACCCTGTTGTAGTTAACATTGGCTTTCCATGTACTTACACAGGGCTACAATGGGCGATGCTGTTGTTTGCTGTCGAGGTTAGCTGCATCCCATGTCTTATACACCATCTATTCCTAAATATAAGTATTTTTAGAGAATATAGACTACATAAGGAGTAAAATGAGTGAATCTAGATTCTAATCTAAACTATATCTATAATTCTATATACATCCGTATGTAGTTCATATTGAAATCTCAAAAAAAATACGTGTACTTAGGAACATAGGTAGTTGTATTTTACATCATTTGTGCAATCTCAGTTTAGCTTCTAACATTTACTGGTTGCTTGTAGGTACATATATGAGCGGTACTGATCCACGCTTCAGTCCCTTTTGCGTATGGGGCAATGAGATATTCATGAACAAGCGTCAAGTGAGGAAACTAAGAAAGATTGTTAGGCGAAAGAAATGGGTGATTGGAATTAAGCTCTTTATTTACACTTGTCGAAGACAACAGTGAACTCTAGGATGGTAAGTAATGTGTTGCCTTTTCCCCCTGCCCACAACAAGTTACTCTATTAGACCTCAGTATCTGAGTTTTTTCTCTTTTCAGTGGTTTCCGAAGCTATTTACTGATGATTACCTTGCAAACTACATGACCAGAGTGGAGGCAACTAAGGTTAAAGTATATAATTCATGCTACCATGACAATGCTCTAGAAGACTTCCTGAAGGTGGTGAAGGATGGGCGGGGGATCGTCACAAGGGGTTGGACAAAAGTGGTTCGTGCCTATGGCATGCAGGAAGGCACATTATGGGCATTTCGCTTCTTCAACACCGTCGGCAGTCAAAATGATTTACACTTGTCTCTTCACCTTTACTGCCTTTAAATATTGTGGTTCATCATAGTTAATTGCTGCCTAATCCTGTAATTACTAAACATATTGTACTGGCAATTTTATTTATGGATTCGTTGTTGAACCATTGTGCTGAGAATTTGAATTGCACGTTTCATATTTCAAAATTTCCAATTAGAGTAATAAATTACAGGCAAAAATAAAAAGAGAACAGACGGTCATGGAACTTTGCAAACGGTTCTGGCAGTAAAAGCGCTTGTGATGGATAGCCCAATGCCACACAGTTTTCTACATCAAATCGTGTGTGATGTAGTTAATGAAAGCAAACAGTTAACCAAGGCAGAGCGTGTGTGATAGTTACACCTTTCACACACGAGCGTATACATAAAACTGTGTGGGATGTACATACGAACGGAAACGTTTTCCCTGGATTGACTGTGTGGGATGTACATCAGAACGGAAACGTATTCCTTGGATTGACTGTGTGTGATATACATACGAACGGAAATGTTTTTATAGGATTCACCGTGTGGGATGTACATACCTACGGAAATGATTTTCTCGGATTACCGTGTGGGATGTACATACCTACGAAAATGATTGGGTTTCCATGCCTCGCCCGATCGCACACGACCCCAGCCTGTATCCCAGGAGGGCCTATCCCCGACGATTTCTGGGTCGTGTGGGAAGGACACCCTATCACACACACTCACTTGGCGACGGTTCCAAATGCCGTCACGGAAAGGGGTTAAAACTGTTTGTTTAGGACCGACGTGCACCAGTGTATAAACCCTAATTTCTCTCTTGTGTTCAATCTTTGTATCAAACCTCAGATTGGTACCTGGGGGTACTAGTAGTGTTGATTACATCTTGTAGTTGATGCTAGTTGGTTTACTTGGTGGAAGATTATTATGTTTGGATCATATTCATACCCACTGATCATGTTCAATAAGATGAGTTGTGAGTAGTCCGATTTGTTCTTGATGACGTGGGAGAAGTCTTGTTATTAGTAATGATGTGAAGTTGATCACTGTTCAATGTTTTGATATTATGTTGTGTTGTTCTTCCTCTAGTGGTGTCATGTGAACGTCGACTACATGAGACTTCATCATCTTTGGGCCCAAAGGAAGGCATCATCGAATTAGTTTATAGATGATGGGTTATGGGAGTGATAGAAGCCTAAACCCCAGATTACAAATTGTTCTATGAGGGGTTTGTCGTGGGAAACCACAGCCACCTATGGGGACAAAGAGCCCCTTTTGGTTCGGCGGGGGGATGGGCACGTTGCACAAAAGAGTGGAGTACCATAACACAGCATGACAGAGATCACACGGGCAGTTTTACCCAGGTTCGGGCTGCCGCGAGGCATAAAACCCTACTCCTGCTTTGGTGGATCGATGGTAGAAAAACGCAACGCTCTTGCCCGGTAAGGTCGCCTCGGGGCGAAAGTGGCTACGCGTGTATGAGTGTGAGGGGGTCCGAATCCTTCCTACATTTTCCATGGGCATCATTTTATAGATCAAGAGATCACCATAGTGGCAAATCAATCTTTACATACTGATTAGATAGCAAACAGTGCTATCATACCTAACTCTGCAAGCTGATAGAGCGCATTAAATGTGCCACTCAGTGTCACATCACAGCTCTCTCGGCAAGCCTTGTCGGGCTGTTTTGCCAGCTTCGCACCTGCTTGCTTGACACGTCTCAGGACGGGTGTCGCTTGGAGGTATTTTCTGTAAGAAGTGGCTACCATGTGGTAGGGAGTAGCCACTCAGTCACTTAGGAGCTTGACACCACACTAATCGACCACGTGCGTCGCTGTGAGGTAGTGTGGTGGAGTAGTTTGCCTCCGTGAGCCCCGGCAGGCCTGCCGGGGCAATCTTTGAGGCTCGCTTCTGGGGTTACCCCAGCCTTGCCAGGCTCGCCTGCCCGGCAAGGGAGGTTCTTCTTGTAGTGGTTCCTTGTCCCTCTGGCTAGTCTTGGTCTTCTTGATCTGCACGTTTGGTCCTTCAAAGAACTGATCCTTCATGCCTTGATCTAATCTTGGTGTTGTAATCTTGTTCTTGGGCCTGTGCATAGTCTGGGCTACGGACCCAGGGTTTGTTGCACCGATAGGAACCCCCGGGCCTGGCCCGAATGCGCTGTCGGGCGTCATCGGGGTAGGCCCTAACCAGTGCACATGCAGGGGCGTAGAAGTGGCTGGCCCCTTGAGATCTCCTTTGCTTCTTCATTAACTTGAGCCCCGACCAGTTTCCGGTTTTCCCGCGCATCATGCTGAACGTTATGGGAAAACCCAGATCGTGGCTCGTAAATCGCCCACCTTCCACGATCATGGGGCAGAAACTGCCATCCCACTTGCCTCTCACCCCGGTTGCATCCGCCACGTGTCCCGCATGCATTGCGTAGGGTAGGTGGCGGATGTGGAGGGCATGGGGACGGGTGCCATGGCAGAAAACCAGGCGTCGTTGGTTGGCGCAGAAGGTCGGCTCTGATTCCCCGAGCCATTGGAGGCACGGGGAAGTCGTATTGGGGGACCGTGGCGGTCGCTTCCTGAATGAGAAGCCAGCCCCCTGCCTCGTCCCTCTATAAAAGGGGGCGGGAGCAGTGTGTTTGCTCACACGCTCTCCTTCTCCCTTTCCTCAAACTTTCTTCGCTCGCCATGGTGAGAGGACGAGGACGCGGTGGTGCTCCAGTGGCGGCGACGAGAGCTTCTGCTCAACAGCGTATCCCTCCCCTCTTGAAAATGCGGGGGCGGAACCCGTCGTGAGAGGGGAAGGGAGAGGACGAGGTCGTGGTCGTCGTGGCGCCCGTGGAGGAGGAAGGGGAGGTGCCCTGATCGCGCCTCCATCAGATGCTCCTCCTTTGTTGGAGGGCTACGTTGGAGACCAGCCTCTGGAGTTCGTCATCAGGCTATAAAAGCCTCCGCACGGCCGCCTCCGCCTCCCTACTCCATTCGCAAGGGTGATGGAGCTCAAACAACCGCGGGCGTTAAGGTTGCACATGAGGGCGTGGATGTAGATTTCCCCGCCCCTCACGTCATGTACTTCCGTCGAGGCTGGAAGACTTTTGCTCGTGCCCATAGCTTGTCGGAAGGGCATGTCCTCCATTTTAAGTTAATGGAGGGCGGTTCCCTTTCCGTCAAAGTTTTTGGGAGCTCGGGTGCTCGCTTAGGGTGCTGCTCTGAGAACTCGACCGACGACGAAAGCTCCTCCTCGAGCGATAGCGATGAGGAAGATAGTGACGGCGATGACGGCGGCATCGACCGGGAGGCCGACGCCTCTGACTCCGGCTGAGCATCAGCTGGACCATCACCGTCAGGTGGTGGCAGCACCATTTGCATCTGCACCTCCTCTCCGGCAAGGCGATTTGTCGGGGAGTTGGGAGTAGGAGTGCACGTGGTGCCTCGGGCTCCTCCAGCAGTCTTCCAGCTAGACCCCGGCAAGCTTCCTCGCGGGCTACAGCTCTGTTAGCCCCGCCGCGTCCTGCTGGCCCTGGTGGTGGCGGTTGGCTGATCGCCTCCGCCGATCTCTTCACCATCGCCTTCGTCTGTGCCCTCCCGCCCCCATCGGGCTACCTCTCCTGGAGCCCGACAAGGTCAGGCTGCGCTTCCGCCCAGGCACTACTTTTGCCCTCTTCACCTCTTGCTGAAGTGCCTAGGAGGAGAGGGACAAGAAAGGGCATCATGGGGCACTTATCTTTTTTCAATCTTAAATTTGTAGGCACTTGCCAAATTTTAGTTCAAATAATGTAATCTCTTGAATCCATGTTTGTGCCATGTAAGGTCTATACTTGTTTGGTCAGCATATTAATGAAAAAGATAAACCTTGCTGGGCACTCGTGCATGTATATGCCCATGCAGAGGTGGGATGCCTCTATTTTTTTAAGTAAACGAGTTTCCCCCGGCAGGCTACCCTGCCGATACCCTATGTTTTGTTGTCGGGGAGTTCGGCCTACCGAGCACAAATCGTGAAGAGGGACCAGCCCCCCGCCAATCTTTTTTTCACCAAACGCCACTGCGACCATCCTAACTGAAGGAACGTTCAAGTCAAGGGATGGGAGCATCTAAGTTTGAAAAAGCGGCGAGGTTTTCTTATGCACAAGTCTTTACTTATTGAACACGTATGGACAAGAGAAAGAACTTATCTTTTTGGCTTGCTAGAGATCGCAGTGTAGGCTCATCTTTCCATTCCCTCTTGGAGACTAAGTCTTCGGTAGGAGCGTGCAATTTATGTAGATGAAAAAGATGCCAGATGCGATCTTATCTACATGAACATGCGATGCTCATGAAATGCTTATGCATGCATGCAACTTGTCGGGGGGCCCTCAGCGCTTCATTTATTTCTGTGTTGCTCAGGGTGTACGCATGTCTTCGTACAAGGGGTTACATGCAACTGAGGCAATGCCTGTACAAAAGGGTGGCTGCCGGGCAGGGCCCTTCAGCCGCGCTTTACGGGTTGAACTTCCGGAGATGTTCAATATTCCATGAGTTTTGCAATTGAATGCCATCTCCGGTCTCCAGACAGATTGCACCGGGTCTTGTGACTCGTACTACCCGGTAAGGGCCTTCCCACTTCGGCGTCAACTTGTTTGCACCCTTGGCGGACTAAACGCGCCTAAGGACAAGGTCGACTTCCTCAAAACACCGGTCATGAACCCTGCGGCTGTGATAGCGACGCAGGGCTTGCTGGTAGCATGCAGCACGCGTAGCAGCCCGCAGATGGTTCTCCTCGAGAAGCACAACATCGTCACACCGGTGCTGAACCTGCGCTACATCATCGTAGGCAAGCACTCGAGGTGACCCGTAAATGAGTTCTGTGGGGATAACTGCTTCTGCCCCATAGACTAGGGAGAAGGGAGTCTGCCCGGTAGCTCGATTCGGTGTCGTTCTGAGGGACCAAAGAACCACCGGCAGCTGGTCGATCCATCGCCTGCCGCACTTCTGCAGCTTATCAAATGTTCTCATCTTGAGTCCTCGCAACACTTCTTCTGCACTTCAAGGTGGTGCTCGATTACCTCCATGTGAACACCGGGGATATCAGATGGTTGCTAAGCAAACACATCGACATTCACCCGCAGGAAGGCAACGAGCACGCTTTCCTATTTGTCATCAAGGGTGGCACTGATAGTAAAGGTACTATCAGCGCCAGCCAACCCTGCCGGGACCTTTTTCACAGGAGGTGCAGCGGCCTTGGATCTCTAGCTGTTGGGACTCTTCGGCAAGTCATCAACAGGCGCAACATACTCCGAAGAGGTACGCTTCCCGGATTCCTTGCTGGTGTCCCTGCTAGCCTTCTTCTTTCCTTTGATTTCCTTGGCAGGAACTATGGCTTTCGCGGCCTCTGCCGCAACTGCGTCCCGGTACATCTTATCCACGCAAATAATTGCGTCCTTCTCGTTTGACGGAATGGAAATGGCTCCCACTAACCCTGACATCTTCAAGGTGTTGTAGGCATAGTGGGATGCCGCCATGAATTTTGCCAGAGCTGGGCGTCCAAGGATTCCATTGTACGGCAGGGGCACAACCTTCTCAGTCCGGTAGTTCAACTCCCCTCCGAATGTCACTGGCAATGTGATCTTTCCCTTCGGATGACTCCTAATGGGGTTGATTCCTTGAAATGTGCACGTGATCTTGAGTTCTGCCTATGCTATCTGAAGTTTGTTGATGACTTTTGGGGAAATCAGATTCAACCCGGCCCCACTGTCAACCAACATCTTTGTGACTTTGAGGTTGCAGATCGTCGGTGAAACCAATAACAGCAAGCATCCTACCGTAGTGGTGCGGTCAGGATGGTCCTCTTTGTCAAAGATGATGGGCATGCGTGACCATTTGAGCGGCTTCCGAGACTCTGTCGCTGGCTCCACGGCATTGACCTCACGCGCCCACTGTTTAAGTTGGCGATGAGAGGAGGCAGAGATGCACCTTCATCAATGCATAGGGCGTTAGTGGCCTTCTGGAATTCCTGCTCGCTGGTTTCCTCTTCATCCCCTGCATCACTTCCATCATCGCAATCTTCCTTCTCTCTGCCCCTGGCGGGTTTTCCTTGGTTCTGAAGAGCGTTGCCAGGGCGATTTGCTTCACCGCCTCGGCCCTTCCTGCTAGCGCCATTCTGACCTTTTTCCTTATCACGCTTCTCATATTCAGCCTCTGCTTCTTGACAAGCTGCTCAACCTGGTGACATTCCTAGAGATCGTGGCCTTGGTCCGATGAATCTT